>NW_006399844.1:7570911-7596876 GCF_000299155.1 Elephantulus edwardii | reverse complement strand
GGGAGTGTCAGAGACAGTGCGATTGGCACAGGACAGAGTGGAGTTTAGGGCTGTTTTACATAGGGTCGCTATGAGTCGCAGGCGACTCGATGGCACATAACAACAACAACAACAACATTTTTTCTATGTGTACCGTCAAATCAGATGTGACTGGTACAGAAGAGATTGTCCCTCCTTCCCCAGCAGAGCAGCTGGTGGATTCGAACCGCATACCGCGGGGATTGCAGTGCAGCTTCTTGCCACTAGGCCGCCAGAGCTCCCTCTGGTAAGAAGACTTGACAATGATATCAGTAGGAAGGGGGGAAATAACTCTGGGCAACACAGGTGAAAACTCTGAGGGAGCAGAAGAGAGGCTCAGAAAACTTGAAGGATATTCGAGAAGATTAGACGAGTAAATGAGAGCAGAGGGACAAAGAACTCTTCCTATTCCCTTGTTTCTATTTTAATTTTTTTAATTGTCTGTGTGTGTACCGTCAAATCGGATCTGACTGGTATAGGAGGAGACTGTCCCTCCTTCTCCAGCAGAACATCTGGTGCATTTGAACTGTACACCTCTGGGATTGCAGTACACCTTCCTGCCACTAGGCCACCAGCGCTCCCTGTTTCTGTTTTCAAATCCGTAAGACTTCCTTAGCTTTTACATATTAGCAAATAGCTCCTCATTCAAATATTGATTGATAACATCATAGAATGGCCTCTGTCCAATTCCCTCATTATACAGACAAGGTTAAGTTGGCAAAATTAAGCTGTGCCCATGAATTCTTGGTTTAGTTATTTGCTTCACTGATTTGTTACTGGAAAGCAAACCCAGTATTTTCTAATTCTGTGAGTATCTCCTGCCCTACGCCCAGTTCTTGACATACACCTTAGTTACAGTGGAGTAGATTGCAATTCAATCACAAGAGTTTTGCGCAGAACAGAATGACTCCGTAGGGATTTCGAGGCTGACCTTTGGGAAGATCTCCGGGACTGTCTTCCGAAAAGCTTCTGGTTGAGTTTGAACTGCTAACCTTTTGATGGTTTGAGCCAGTCAGGCATTGTTATACATAACACAGGCCAATATATATTAACAGACCAGAACAGCATTAGCGGGATTTTTAAAACTCATGAGTTTCCTGTGATGGAATGAGATGGCATTTTTGAAGCCTCTACCCAAAGGCATGCGGTTCGAATCCACCAGCTGCTCCGCGGGAGAAAAATGGGCAATCTTCTCCCGAGTTCATGTCCTCTTAAAAAACTACTGTGGAGTCGGTTCTGAATCAGCAATAATAAGTACAATAGAAGTGACCACCTGTTGGTTTTCTCAGTGCTTTTCAGAGTCCCCTAAATAAGACAGGTGTACGGCCAAGAAATCCTCAGTCCAGGCTTTGGGGCAGCCATGACTTCCTAAAATGAAAGTATTTTGACAGTGGAATTCTCGCCACTAGGTTCTTCCAGAGCCGAAGAACACTTGTGGCAACGGCAGTTCGGAACGTCGCAGCGGCCGCCTCCGCGGGGCGGGACTTTAGTGTCCGTGCGAGGTGCGCCAGCCCGCGGCCGCCTCACCCAACCACTCCTTTCCTTCGCGCAGGCGGCTGGTCGGCCCTCTCGGATCGCTGGTGCCAGGCTGGGCGGGGGAAAGAGCCAGCGGGCTGGCTGGCTGGCTGTGTGGGGGGCGGAGCATGCGCGCGCCGCCACCTCCCCGCACGTCGCTGCCCCTGCGCGTGCGGCTGGTCGGCCCGCGGCGGCGCATCGCGGAGCCGGCGTGTAGGGACGGGAGGGGGGCGCTGGCAGGGCGGGGGCCGGAGCCTGGCCTGGCCGGGCAGGGGCCGAAATGCTTGTGTTCTTCTTTGCGCTGTTGGCCTTGCTGTTTGTTGCACTCGGCGCCCTCTTCCTAGGCCGGTGAGGGACTCCCAGCCACCGTCTTGTTGGGGGTGGAAAGAGACTGAGGAGGGGGCGCTCGCTGTAGAGAGAGGCGTGCAGGAGGGGGAAGGGGGCAGACGGGGACGGCGCGCGGAAGGCGGAAGGAGAGAGAGCGGGGAGGAGGGATCGAGCTGGGCTTGAAGGGAGCTTCACACTCGCTCTGACCGAGAGGGGCTGGCCAAGGAGGAAAGTGAGGGAGCGGGCGGGGCCTGTGGAGATGCTGGGGCCGGTCCTGAAGAGGTCCTTATGATGGGTGGTCCCGTTTCACTTTGTCCATCAACACACCCCTGAGTTTCCCTTCACTGAGCGCAAAGGGCACCTGCAGCCTCGCCCTGAGCTGCGGAAGCTGGAAGTCGGGTTTTCCAGGAGAGATCGACATTTAAGCTGGCCTGGGCTGACCCCACTCTGCCTTCTTGCAGACACCTGTCTGGAAGGGGGGCGCCTTGGGGACTGTGTGAGGGCATATCTGACACATCTGACCAGGCTGCCCATCTTGATTCATGTTGAGCTTTCCTCTTGCTGGAGTTTTTCCCCGATTTTTTTTTTAGAAATGCTTTTTTCGCCTCCAATTTAATTTATCTTGTTTCATCTGGGTGGAGGAGGTGGGGGTGTCACTTGGGTGTTAGGGTCGCATCTGTGTGGTCCAGTGTGTGTGAGTGGTGGTTTGCGAGACAGGAGAGTTGTCCGGAAGATCCAGTTTCAGAATCATGACCCTTTGCAAGGTCTTCAAACACCAGCGAGGGAAGTGGAGAGCCACAATTGGGAGAGAGGGGGTCTTGTGAACGCCTAAATTTTTCTGCAGGTGGCTTGTGGTCCGGGGGGCCACCAGGTGGTGCCAACGAAAGCTGCAGGTAGAGCTGAAGATTGGCTCCTTTGGCTTTTTTGAGATCCAGAATGTCAGTCTTAAATTTTTGCAGCACCAACAAACAGTGGTAAGTCCTAGGAAACTCCCTAAGTATGTTATTATTGATTTAGCTCCATTTAAACTTTTAGTTCCCTTTCCTTTAAAAAAAAAAAAACAGCTAAAAATTCCTGAGTGATCTCCCTGGGTAATTCTGACCTTCCTATCTCATAGCCAAAGTCATCATAAGAGACTGTGTGGAAACACTGTTAAGTTTGGTTAGTTAAAAGCACTTAAAGGGTTTTTATTGTCCAGAGCATAGAGGAAAGATGTCAGGAAATAGGGTTGACACTGTGACTGTAGCAGTGGCCTCAAGTGTGTCACAGATGATGAGGAGGATTGTACAGGCTCCAGATCTGTTTGTTCATAGGGTTTCTGTGAGTGCTTGCTTCAGCAGCACCTTTACGAAAGTTGGAACGATACAGAAAAGATTGGCATGGCCCCTGTGCAAGCATAGTGTTGCTGTGAGTTGTAGTTGACTTGATGGCACCTAACAACAACTCTTCTAATTTAAGAGAGAAAACAAGACAACATAGACATAAAAGAGGAATACATAAAAGCAAGTTCAATTATAGTGGTTTTGAGAAGCAAGATACTTAAGTGTTCAAAAGAGAATACTGTAGAAATGAAACAGGATACATTTTATAGAAGAAATTATACGATTTTCTTCTCTTTAATGACTCAAAACCTAGTTTGTCAAACTGCTCATGGATTATCTAGCCTCTAGTATATAAAGCCTTCTTCCATGCTGTTTTAGGAAATTGATAGCCTGCGGATTTCTAGCAAACTTTTCAGCCATGATCTACCGTGAGTACCATATGTCCCCAGTTACCATCTTGGGGAATATTTTTGGATTCAGGTTTACAGAGTGGGATTCTTCCACAGAAGCCTTACATCCTCCCTGTGAGGGAGTTGGTTCTTGTCTAGTGATGGCAAAACGGGTGACATTGATGTTGACAGCTCTCTTCTGATTTGAACTATATTTCCAAAGACGATTGGTGAAGGAAGGTGAGGGTGGGGACTGCTGTGGAAGGAATGGCTCTGTTGGCAGCAGAGTCTCTCTTTTGGACAGACACTATGTGGCTTTGTGCTTTGGGGAAGTGCGGATCAGAACTGACCTACAGAGGGTTTCTGGCCTATCTACCCCGTTCTCCCAGACCTCTGGGGTGGATCAAAAGGAACTGCCCTTCAGCCCATCCTTATTGAAGATCTTCTGCCAGGTGAGACGTCTTGTCCCACTTTTCTCTACTGTGTATACTAGAGGCTGACTTACTGCAAAAGTGGCCAGTTTGTGGGTGGCTCTTTCAACTTATTTTTGGGCCATAATGTTAAGAGCTGAATCTCACTTCCCACTCTTTCTCAGCTAGAAGGGAAGATGGTGCCCTGACATTTATCAAATATTCATTTCTGCTTTTATCTTCAGCTATTCTCCATTCATGTAGAGACGATAAACATCATGGTTCTCAAGGTAGCTACCTCTGAGTCCTTGTGGCATATTCAAATCAGCGGGAGCAGCCTTCTTTTGGATAGTGATGGGAAAAGGTAAGCACTGATTAGTCACTTCATTCTGGTCTTATAGCCGCATCAAGATGGGTGGATACCTGGGCTTCCTTATAAGCTATCAAGTTCTCATTTTTTGTGATTTGAAAAGAGGTTAAGCTTAGGCACTTTTGTTTCCTTTGTCCTTTTCAGCCAGCAAAGTTTGATTAGAGGTGAATAATGAGGAAAGGAACCAAATGTTCTTAATTTTTTTTCCTTTCTCAGGCTTGACTGTAAGATGAGCCTAAGTAAGATCAACAGCAAAGTTCTAAAGAGTGGCCAGTTGGTGAGTATGTCATGGTGATTCAGATGCTTTATTCCCTCCTGGGCACGAGATATGAAGGTGCTTTAGGCTTACGCCCTACCTTCAGTGTCCTTACCAAGTTTCTTCAATGCAGTGTTCAGTGTTCTAGACCACATTTTGACCTAAACCTCTCAAATCTTTACACCTATATCTTAGAGGATTATCCTCCCCTGCAGGAGGACACCTGCCTAGCGGAGCTCTCACTGACCTTGAACCTGTGTCTAGAGGTGGGCATCAGCAGTCGACAGCTGAAGGCTATCACTGTGGGTGTCTGGACACACCATGCTGAACTGCATGAAGGCCTCTTCCATAGTCAGCTGCTGCGCCAGGGCCCAAGCTTGGCCCTCAAGCCTGTCGCTTGTCCAGGTAAAGCTCCAGTCAGTGAGCTTCTTGGCTGTCCTGTTATCAGGGTTTATTTTAGGAATATAAAAAAAGCAGTCGTCTCACTACTGTAAGCGTGAATTGTTAGTAACTGTGGCATTTGACCCTGAAAGTAGCTAGAAGAAATAGGGCATTTGCTTGTGGTGAGTGAAAAACTAACTTTAGTAGGTACCTGTGGTGAATTATGTGCTGTACTGTATGTTATATACATGTTCTCTTGTTCATTTTTCAGTATTGAAGTACAGTAGGTACTTGAATCTCTGAGATATTTGATTTGTGGCCTAAGCTTGGGCATTTATTTAGCCAGGCTGTTCCTTGGAGGCAAGGATTCTGAGGCTTCATCTGGCATACTTTGGGCATGTTGCAAGGAGGGACCAGTCCTTGGAGAGGGACATTATGCTTGGGAGGGGGGAAGGACAGAGAAATAGAGAGAGACCATTGATGAGAAGGATTGATTCAGTGACTTGGGTAGTGAGGGTACGTGTGTCAGAGACAGTAAATTTGGCACAGCATAGAGCAGGTTTCAGGGCTGTTGTACATGGGGTCACTATGAGTTGCAAGCGACTCAAAGACACACAACAACAACAACAACTGTATGTGATTAGGTAGCTCTGGTGGCTTAGTGGTAAGGAATTGCACTGTTAATGTACAGTTATGTGGTTTGATTCCATAGGAGAAAGGTGGGCAGTCTCTTCCCATGTGATTTACTCCCTGTAAAACCCCCCTGAAGGGCCAACTATGAGTCAGTCCTGACCCAACGATACTTAACCACCACCACCACCAACGTATGTGATTAGCATTTAACCAAAAAAGACAAGGCACTTTGGGAGAATTGAGTGTGTTAAGGATTGATGAATCTCATATACTTTCATCTTTTCAGAGGTAACAGAAAACATGGCAGAACCAGCTCTGCCTGGGCTATCCCTCCTCCAGCAACTGCCAGAGCAGGTCAAGGTCAAGATGGAGGGCATCAGTGTGGTGCTGTCAATGAATAGTCAAAAGAGGTGAAGTCTTTTCTGATGTAAATGTAGAGTGCTAATGGGAATTGTATGATGGGCTCTCTATCACTAGTCTCATAACTGCACTAGGCTTTACCTTTGCGGAGAAAGAGAGTGAGAGACCTGTCTGAAGAG
Source organism: Elephantulus edwardii (assembly GCF_000299155.1). NCBI lineage: Eukaryota > Metazoa > Chordata > Mammalia > Macroscelidea > Macroscelididae > Elephantulus > Elephantulus edwardii. The sequence goes on along the minus strand of NW_006399844.1, from coordinate 7,590,716 downwards.
AATAGCACTCCCCACTTTTTTGATTGGATCTTATCTCTGGTCCAGGCACCTAAATTGGACACTGAAGCTGCTGCATTTCCTGTACCACCGTGATGGGGATCAGCTGCCCCTTCGAAGCTTTACAGCAAACTCTGATATGGCACAGATGAGCATTGAACTCCTGCTGGAAGGTTCGTGGGTGGGGATTCTGGTACTGAGGTAGAAAGAGAGGATCAGACATTTTTCTCCCCCATCTCCCAGATAGTTTCTTTAATTTAATTTCATTGTAATTGGAGAGGGGGGATAGTTTCTTTAATTTAATTTCATTGTAATTGGAGAGGGGGGAAGGGGGATGTGCTGAGAGAAAATAGCTTAGACTCACAACTGTTAGTTGAGTCTGTTCATCTATTGACCTGCCTCTGACCCTCTCCTGGTTTCTCTTTTGGCCTTCCAGTGTATTCTGACCTGATCTCTGGTCTCTTGCAGATGGCTTGTTGCTGTCCCAGAGTCGCCAGCGCATTGTCTGCCTCAATTCCCTCAAGGCCAATGTGCAGGTGTGATGATCTTGATCCCAGTGGTTATTTCTTTGCTTCCTCCTTATATCATTATGTTGTGAGTTAATGAAATAAAACCCAGGCCTTCATTTCTAGTCTTTTCTTTTCAGGTGACTACCATTGATCTTTCAGCCTCCATGGTTCTGAACACCTGTATAATTCACTACCGGCACCAGGAATTCTCTCACTGGCTGAACATGCTAGCACTAGAGACCCAAGGGTCTAGTTCACCTGTTCTTAAGCAGAAGAAAAAAAGGTTAGCGTAGTCTTTTTTTGTTCACCTTCTTACCAGGTGGATCTCTTATAAACATTTGTTCTTCTGAACTTAAAAGGAAAATTATGTTTTGTTTAGGTTGTAAAGTGGCAGCATCAGGTTGGCAGTGCCATGTCTGTCATTATATATTGATTGTATTGTACGTATAGAATTTTTTTTTTTTAATTTTTTTACTCAACCCTCCGCCCAGCCACCACTCCGTGTATAGAATTTATAAGTGGTCTGGAAGTGAAACTCTGGTTGTATTAAGTTGAATTATATAATATGGCCAATGTCAAAATATTTTTTTATCAATCAAAACGGCAATTCAAAAATATGGTTCAGTGCTCGCTTCGGCAGCACATATACTAAAATTGGAACGATACAGAGAAGATTAGCATGGCCCCTGCGCAAGGATGACACGCAGATTCGTGAAGCGTTCCATATTTTCGACCCTGAAATGAACCAGTCTGTAACGAAGGCTAACTCCTAACTCCTTTCACCTACAAATTTCGTCTTTGGATACAAAGCTAAGTGGATAGTCCTTACGGAGGGACTGTTTAAAAAAAATATGGCTCAGCCTGATTACCTTTCTGGGTCCTGTGAATAATTGTTGGAAGCAGCAGCAAGCTGATGAGGTTAGGTTTTTATATTTTCTAGTTGCATCCATCCTAAGAATCGCTGCAAAACTAGATTCTCACCCTGAGTTATGAGATCTTCAGCAATCTTTCCCCTGAAAGGAAGGTACAGTTCTTTGCTAATCAAACAGTAATGTCTTTTTCTCTGTGCAGAACCGTCCCTCAAATCCTGGCTCCCATCATCTTAAGCACCTCCATCTCTAATGTCATCATTTCTATTCAGCTTGGAGATACACCACCTTTTGCCTTGGGATTCAATTCTGTCTCTTTGGGTAAGACTCTGAGATGGAAAAGAAATAGAAGCAGTCCATTAGCTGAGCTGGGCACAGCTGATGGCCATGGTGAAACCACAGCACTTTTCTTTCTCACCGTCTTTCTTCAGATTACCAGCACCTGAGGCCACAAAGTATCCATCAGCGAGGCGTCCTAACTGTGGACCACCTCTGCTGGCGTGTAGGCAGTGACTCTCACATTCAACGGGCTCCCCACCCACCCAATATGCATGTTTGGGGTGAAGCACTTGTTCTAGATTCCTTCACACTACAGGTAGGTAGGGAAGCTTTGGGCTTTGGTCTACAGTTTCCTTATCCTGCTATGCTTTAGAGCATTGGGTGTCTTGTTGGTATCAGGTGTTACTTAAAGGTCCCCCCCTTCTTGAAACATTATTTATTTTATCAGGATATTAAAAAACTCGATCTGCATGCTTCTACTGGACTCTCTGTTTGTTTTCTAGGGTAGTTATAATCAGCCTCTGGGCCTGTCCAACACCCAGTCAGATACTCTCTTTCTTGATTGTACCATCCGAGGATTGCAGGTTGAGGCATCAGATACCTGTACCCAGTGTCTCTCTCGAATCTTATCTTTGATGGGCCTGCAGCCTGGGAATTCAGTGGTTTCTAGGGAGTCTTCACTTGGGGAATCTTTGTCATTACTGTGGAAAGTGGACTTGAAGGTTGAGGACATGAATTTGTTCACCCTTTCTGCCCTTGTGGGTAAGTAAAGCAGAAAACTATATTGAAATGGGTAGTTTGTAATCTAAGCAGTTTATGTTCATTCTGTTTTCACCTTTCTGTTTAATGAAACTGATTATCCAGAACTTCTCTGAAATAGAGACATGAGATGCTAGGTAGTCTGCATAATTCTTGGGCTTTGTTTTAATTCTTTAAGGGTTTTAAGAAAGTCAGGACATTAATCAAGATTCATGGCACACATGTTTACCTTTAAAGTGGTCAAAAGAATGAGAGCTATATTGTTTTTCATTTATTTTCTTGTGTGTTTGGGTCTAACGAATAACCGATATCTTTGGGCAGTTTGTAGTTTTTATTTTTTTTCCCTATATTTTATTAATTTTCATAAACATTTACAGAGATTTTGGGTTTCCATTCATTCATTGTTGCACTAAGTTTGTAGTTTTTAAACTTCTGGTCTTGTCAGATTTACCTAGGTCAATATGGAAAAGGAAAAGTTTCCTAAAATGTAAGAAATAATCTTATGGAAGTGTAAGGAATAAAGATAAGGGGATTGAAGGATAAATAGGTAATAAAGGGGGAGCTCTGGTGGCCTAGTGGCAAGAAGCTGCACTGCAATCCCAGAGACGCATGGTTTGAATCCACCAGATGCTCTGCTGGGAAAGGAGGGACAATCTCCTCCTGTACCAGTCAGATCTGATCTGATGGTACACAGACACAGATACACAAAATAATAATAATAATAATAATAATAATAATAATAATAATAATAATAATAATAATAATAATAAAAAATAGGTAATAAAGGAGTATTAGTACTGCAGTTACTATTTGAGAGCTGGGAACCAAGGCTGACATGGTTTCTGGTTACTAGGTGCTTCGGAGGTCCGACTGGACACTCTGACTGTCCTGGGTAGTGCTGAGACTTCTACTGTGGGTATTCAAGGACTGGTGCTTGCCTTGGTGAAATCGATCACAGAGAAGATGCAACCCTGTTGCAAAGCTCCTGACATCCCCACGCCAGTGCTCAGCCTGTCCATGCTCTCTGTCACCTATCACAGCAGCATCCGCTCTCTAGAGGTACCGCTTCTGTGGGCATTGTGGGGCCAGATTAATTTTTCCTGTGGTTTAGAACATTTCTCAATTCTTTGAGTCTTGTAAATCTCATCTTAAGACAAATAGGATAAAAGGAAGATGTTCTTTTTTCCGGTACATTTATAGTTTTTCATTATGATATTCTAAATACATATAAAAGCCGAGAGAGTATGTGAATTTTCATTCATTCATAATCAAATTCAGTAATTACTCATTTTGAAGCAGACACCAAATATAAGTAAATACTTCAGCATGTAACTCTGGAAGAAAGACATTATAAAGAAAGAAATAGAACCAAGTGTCTATCTCTCTCTCTCTATGTGCATCTTTGATTTTTTGTGTGGGTGATATAAATAGGAAGAGAACATTTGTCATTTCTATAAGCCTTTGCATGTACAGTGCCATGATGTTAGTTAGATTAATCATACTCAGTCATCCTAACACTTACTAAGGTATTATTGTGATGAAACATTCAGTTCCTTAGAGGGCTGGAAGGGTCTGGAAGATTGAGGAACTGGAAGGCGTTGAGGGCTTTCCAGTATTTTTCTCATCACTGTGTCTCATGGACATGGCTCCCTCTCAGGAGGAGGATGAGGTATCTTCCTGTTTGTTAGATTTCACCTTCCTTTGGAAACTGAAGAGTTTCCGTTATAGAGTTTGGAACTTGTGGGAATTTTTCCATCCTGGAATTTTTTTTTTTTAGTTGAAAATCATTCATTTTACTAAAAATTTTCAGACGCCTTCCCTTTTCATTCAAGTCTCTTGCCCTTCCATCCTGGAATTTTAATTCCTTTGTTCACTTAACTATTCAGAATGACTTGAATTTTCAGACTGATGACTCCTCTCTTCCTTGAGGTGTACTTTCATATAAGTCAAGTGCTGTATTGGCTTGTGCGGTCCATACTTTAAATTTTGCCTTTTAAGAATTAAGTAAAAATGCAATCAATGCATGAAAATGTTTTCAAATTGACTGTCTCAGTAGTTACTAAACAGAGTGCGGCTGGTATGGAAAGAAAACTTATGAGAAGAAATAGTAAAGCCAAATGATTGGACACCAAGGAGTTAAATACGTGGTCTCTCTTCTCAGTCTAGAATCCAGTTGTGGAAGATTTAAAAAATGGTCTTGAGTTGATACTGTGGAACTCTTAGCATATTAGTGCCAAGAAGACGCTTGCAAGGGAGAATAATGTAGTTATTCAGGAAGACTATTTGAGCTAGTTATACATGTATATTAATTCTTGACATTTCTGCAGATTTGGAACATAGTAACTGACATTCTTTTCTTGTGCTCCTTAAAGGTTCAGTGTGGTGCAGGTCTGACCTTACTCTGGAGCCCCCCAGATCACATGTACCTATACCAGCACGTCATAGCCACCCTGCAATGTCGAGACCTGTTAAGGGCCACTCTGTTCCCTGAGACTGTTCTACCTCTTGCATCAGAGACTTCAGAAACCCCTTCTGAGCTGGAAAGCCATCCCCTTGAGCCATCTCCTCCAAAGCGGCCTCTAAACTTGACACTGGAGGTGAGCACAGCCAAGCTGACAGCTTTTGTGGCCGAGGACAAGTTCATTACTCTGGCAGCAGAGAGTGTGTCGCTGAACCGGCACGGGGGTTCACTGCAGGCTTACTGTCCAGAATTGGCTGCTGGCTTTGATGGCAATAGTATCTTCAACTTCAAGGAAGTGGAAGTACAGCTGCTACCCGAGCTGGAGGAGATGATCCTCCACCGGAATCCCTTTCCTGCTCTGCAGACCCTCCGGAACTGTGTTTGGCTTGTCGCTCTGGGCTCAGTCTCAGTTGAGTTTCCTTATCAGTATGACTTCTCTCGAACTCTGGATGAGGCTGTGGGAGTTCAGAAATGGCTGAAGAGCTTGCATCGAGGGACTCAGGCTCAGGCCTCACCAAGCCCTACCACACTACCACCTGATCTGCTCCTGAAAGTTCAGCATTTCTCATGGGTCTTCCTGGATGATATTTTTGAGGTGAAACTGCGAGACAACTATGAACTGATGAAGGATGAAAGCAAGGAGAGTGCCAAAAGGCTGCAGCTACTAGATGCCAAAGTGGCAGCCCTTCGGAAGCAGCATGGGGAGTTATTGCCAGCCCGCAAAATTGAGGAGCTCTATGCCTCATTGGAACGCAAAAACATTGAAATCTACATCCAGCGTTCTCGTCGTCTCTATGGCAACACTCCTATGCGCCGGGCACTACTCACTTGGAGCCTGGCAGGGCTAGAGCTAGTAGCTCTGGCAGATGCCTCCTTCCACGGACCTGAGCGTGTGCTAGAGCAGGTTCAAGAGCTTGATCCAGGCAGCCCTTTTACTGCTGAGGGAGTAGATCTTGTCATTCAGTGGTGTCGGATGCTCAAGTGCAATGTCAAGACCTTCTTGGGTAAGTAGTGCCTCTGTTATTTGCTGAGTCTGGTGTTTGTCTTTCGGAGCTCCAGGGAGTTCTCTGAGTATTTAGAGAGGATGTGGATTATATTGGGAACTGTGGCTGTTTGGGCGTAGGGAGGATGAGAAAAGTGGACTCCTTTATTTGTTCCTAAATTTCACCCTGAAATTGCTAGGCTAGCAAAGAGCAACAGCTGACACAATTATCTCTAGGACTACTCTGGCTCCTGGATCGTGATGCTTTTTTTCTTTAAGGATCTCCATGGCATTTTTTCCAACTTTCCTTACCAACTGCCATCCCTTGTCCTTTCTACTGATTTTGTGAAACAGTTGTATAAAACGGCAGGCGAAGGGGGAAGCTAAGAGTGGTGAGGTAGTTCCTGAACTGCAGCCAGTGTATATCTTCCTTTAATAGTTCGCATCAGAGACTATCCTCGGTACCTGTTTGAGATCCGTGACTGGCGGCTGATGGGTCGGCTTGTGGGCACGGAGCAAAGTGGTCAGCCGTGCTCCCGTCGGCGTCAAATCCTGCATTTGGGGCTTCCGTGGGGTGACGTGACGGTAGAGAGGAACATGCCTCCACTCAAGTTCTACCATGACTTCCGCTGTAAGTGGAGGAAGGTGATTGGAATGGCTGAGGGGGTTTATGATGGTTGGTTGGGTGGGCAGTTAGCTAAGGTGCTTGTCCTGGAGTAAAAGTGGAAGAGAGGGGTGAAGTTGCATAACAAGCTGAAGTCTTTGCCTTTCTACCCTAGCGGAAATCTTCCAGTACACAATAGTTTGGGGCCCATGCTGGGATCCAGCCTGGACACTGATTGGCCAATCTGTTGACCTCTTGACTAAGCCCTCAGCTGACCCCAGTCCTCCCTTGCCTTGGTGGGACAAGAGCCGTCTTTTGTTCCATGGGGACTGGCATATGGACATTGAACAGGCCAACTTGCACCAGCTAGCTACTGAGGTGAGCAGTCCTGAGGATCCTTTCTTTTGAAGATGGTGTAGTAGGGCCTCATACAGTACTTTGGGAAGAAGAGAAAGGAAGTGACTTGAGGGGTGAAGGAACTCCTCTTACTAATATCTTACCAAGCTCTTGCGGTGCTTACAGGATCCATATAACACAACTGAAAATATGCACTGGGAGTGGAGTCACCTGTCTTTTCATTGGAAACCTGGTCAGTTTGTGTTCAAGGGTGACTTGGATGTCAACGTGAGAACAGCCTCCAAGTGAGTAGACTAGGATAGGGGACTGAGGTGGAGGGTGAGGGACAGGGAGGTGACCGATCAGGGCACTGAGGGCTGGGGCTCCGTTGTGAGGCAGGTATGACGACTGCTGCTTCCTTCACCTGCCTGACCTCTGCATGACACTGGACCTGCAGTGGCTGTGCCATGGGAACCCACATGATCACCACAGTGTCACCCTGCGGGCCCCAGAGTTCCTTCCTGAGGTGCCCTTGGGCCAGTTCCATGACTCCTACCGGGCCTTCCGTTCCGAGAACCTTAATCTCTCCATCAAGATGGATCTGACGCGGCACAGCGGGAGTAAGGCTGGGACTTGGGAAAGGGGGAGGAAAGGCTGAGAGGATGGGCTTGGAATTTAATTTTTTCAGCTTGATCTTGTGAGAAGAGGTTAAGAAAAGATAGAAGAGGATTTGGGCTAAACCTCTTTTTGAGGGTGAGGGAGGACTCTGAGGATTGATAAGAGCTTAGAGCTTGAGAAAAGGAGACTTTAAGGATACTGGGTATAAGGCTAGGTGCTGTTTGTGTTTTTTAAATCTTTAAAATTTGAAGCTAGGAGAGGAGTTAGCTTCACTACTCTATCTGCCCACAGCCAGAAAATATCTGTCCTTTCCTTTGTAGCAATATCTCAGCCTCGGATTCTGCTATATAGTAGTACTTTGCGCTGGATGCAAAACTTCTGGGCAACTTGGACTAGTGTCACAAGGCCTATCTGCAGGGGAAAGCTCTTCAACAACCTGAAACCCAGCAAGAAGAAACTTGGCCAGCACTACAAGCAGCTTTCCTATACTGCACTCTTTCCCCAGCTGCAGGTCAGGCTCTAATATTCCTATTTGACATCTTTAGTTCTGTTCCCCTTCTCTGCTTTTCTAGGTCTGTGAGCCCTAGCTTTTGCTGTTTCATACTTGGTCTCATAATCATCCCTCTCATGCATCCTTCTTTCAGTGTTATGCTCTCTTGCTGCCAGGTGCATTATTGGGCGTCATTTGCCCAGCAACGAGGCATCCAGATTGAGTGCAGTCAGGGCCATGTCTTTACTCGGGGCACTCAGCGGCTTATACCACAAGGTAAGGTCACAAGTCCCTTGCTTTCCTAGTCTTAACTCCTTGTCTTCTTTCCTTTTCTCAGTTCTATTCCCCTGTCTTCCTGTCCCACATTGTTAGGCACCGATATTCATGGGCTCTCTGTGCCTCCTTTCCTCAGCAGGTACAGTGATGCGGCGCCTCATCTCTGACTGGAGTGTCACTCAGATGGTGAGTGACCTCAGTCAGGTGACTGTTCATTTGATGGCCTCACCCACTGAAGAGAATGCTGATCACTGCCTTGATCCTTTGATAACAAAGACTCACTTGCTGAGTCTGTCCTCCCTCACGTACCAGCGACACAGCAATCGCACAGCTGAGGAGGTAACACCCGAGGCAATCTCTCTCTACCCTGTTTATATTAGTAGACTTCAGGCTAAGCCCCTGGTAAGGTTTCTAACTATATTCCAAGGAAGCAGAAACATATCATTACTTTGTGAGGCCCTCACATGTGCTGTGTCAGCATCTCTCTCTTTGAAAATTCCTTTCCTCCCTCTCCTTCTAAAGATAGTAACTTGCCCTTCAGGAAATAAAGTTGTTTTATTTTTCTAGTACTTTATTTGGTACTGTTTTTATTTTCCAGTTAGGGAAGAATTTTAAGTTGAAATTCTCTTAATCATTTAAGATTATTGTTGTTGTTGATTGCCATCAAATTGAGCACAACTCATAGCGACCCTGTGAACAAAAGGCCTGAAGCCTTTATATAACAAAGTTCATAGAGTTTCCAGAGTATGTTGTTTAAGAGGTGGATGCCACTCCAGCAGATATATTTTTAATGTCATCTAATGCACAAGTTAAGGTTATTTAGTTTTTCTTTCTTCACGGTCTTTCTTTTTCCCCCAGAATAGGTTTTCGTATCCCTGCATTAGCGGTCCAAGAGCATTGGTAGGGTTTTCCAGATTACTCTAAGTCCATCTTCCTGTTTCTTAGGAACTCTCTATTCGAGATGGAGATCCTGCCTTCCACACACACCAGCTGCACCTGGTGGACTTACGAGCTTCTTGGACAACTACCAATCGGGACATTGCCTTTGGCTTGTATGATGGCTACAAAAAGGCAGCTGTACTCAAACGTAATCTCTCTACGGAGGCCCTGAAAGGATTAAAGATTGATCCCCAGATGCCAGCCAAAAAGCCAAAGCGGGGTGCCCTGGCCAGTGCCCCTGCTCCACCTCGTGCCAACACTCCTAGCTTTAGTGGACGGCCTGATAAAGGATCATCAGGAGGTCAGTCAACCCAGGGGCATGATACTTGATAAAGCACTTGATAATGATATATAATTTATATATGTATACACATATATACAATATATGGATATACATTCAAACAAGAGTTTGAATGACTGATTTATGGTTGAATCTATATGTAGCAACAAAGCTATTATTTTTCCATACAAGGACACCTAAATCTTATACAGCAGCGATATGGAACATTAAAGGCGCTGGTTTTATGAGCAGGAAAAGATCGTGATGGATGAGAGCAAAACAAGATGGGTAGGGAAAAGAGACAAAAGATTAGAGAATTAGTTCATATTTTGATGATTGAATGAATTTGTTAAGTCGTAGGATATTTATTTAGCACTTTAGAGGCATAGAGCAGTGTATGAGGTTCATTGAAGAATATAGAATTAAGATAAAATGTACTTTGCTCAACCTGCTTGTCATCCCTAGATGAGCTTGGACTTAGTTCATTTATTCACTCATTCATTCATTTTAACTTTGATAAATGCTTATAGTATAGTAGACATAATCCTAGAATGAAAGATTCAAGGATGAATAAGTTAGAATTACTGTACTTGGTGGGGAGCTTATGAAATGATAGGGATAAAAACATGTACATTATGATTTCATGCTTTAAAGAATGTTCAAGGATACTGTGGAAGTCCACAGAGGGAAGTTTTAAAATCAGTGTAGGGAAGCTTAGAAAGGCATCATAAAGATATTTGAGATGAGTTTTGAAAGACGTTTAAGAAAAGCTCAGTAGGCACAAAAGAGAAGGCATTTTAGGGAGAGAGAGTAACAAGGACAGAAGCATGTAAGTGTATGGTGAATTGAAAACTGAGGGAAAGGTGATAAATGCTGTGAGAGATTGGAAGACTGGAATTGTGCCTAATTCTAGTGTAAAGAAGGGAGTGCTATCAGGAAAAGTTTATTAAGGAAGTAACATTTGAGCTGGACCTTGAGGACTTGGCAAGCTTTGAACATGTGAAAATGGGGAGAAAGAACAATCAGGTAGAGGGAGTAACCTGAGTAGGAATGGACTTGGAAAAGCATAACATGAGCAAGGCAGAGGGAACAGTTTTTGTTGGCCCAGAGAGTAACTAGAGGAGAGTAGTGAAAGGAAAGCCCAGAATGGAAAGCTCGAGGTAGATTTTCAAAGGTCTTTTGTACAGGACTGAGGAGTTTCTGGCTCTTACTCAGTAGGCAGTGGTGAATTACTGAGGGTTTTTAAATAGGGATGTGTCATCATTAGAGCTTTACTGTTAGGAAGATAAATCTGGCAGTGGTGTGTAGGAGGACTGGGGAAGGAAGAGACTGGAGGTGGGGAGACAATCAGGGAGACTATTATGGTGGTGTTGACAAAGGCAGTGAGGACCTGAACTAGGTAGAGGCAGTGGGAATGGAGATGAAAGGAAAAGGACATCATTATGTCTGTAGACTCCAGGAGAGTTGGCAACTGGATGGGAAGAGTTAAAACAGAAAAGAATAATGGTTGAGATCTCAAGCCTGGTGACTGTCATTTTGGTAGTAGTAATAGCAGAATAGAGCTGGAAAGTTAAACATATTTGTGGGGGTGAGTTCAGATTTGAGTATTAAGTTCAGATTTCAGTATGCTGAGTTTGTGGTGCTAGGAAGATAACTAGGTAATGGTCTGATAATGATGGTCTAAGATAGAGATTTGGAAGTGTCAGAATGGAGCAAATAATTTAATTGGGATAATACTAATTGCTTATTGTTTCAGGTGCTCTGCCAAATACTTTTATACATTATTCGATTAAGTTTTCATGACAGCTTTATGAGATATTATTTTACAAATAAGAAACACAAAATAAAGAGAGGTTAAAGGAAGCTGCTCAGAATCACAATAGCATAAATAACAGAGATAGGATTTGAACACAGGGACACTAATCTGATTCCAAAAATTGTATTCTTAACTATAGATAGGCAAACTCATTAAGGAAAGAAATAGACCAAGAATAGGCTTTAGGAGGTATTTATTTCTAAGAGCTGGGAGAAGGAGGGGTCTGAAGATACTATCGGAGGAAGCAGCAGAACTAGGAGATGACAGTGACAGAGAAACAGGAAATGGTTTCAGTGGGTAAAGATGGCAAACAGACAAATAGCTTATAAAATAAAAAATAAAAGGGATAAAATGAGGGGGTAAAATGTTCCTAAAATAATATAGAAATGGTTATACCTAAGGAAAAAATGCTACTATTTATGGTTAAAAAAAAAGTGCCTTTACCTGGCATTTCTAAGTTTCTTTTAAATATGCTACTATTATTAAAATTAGAATGAGAAAAATTAAGTACAAATACTTATTTTTCCTTAGGGATCCTATTTAAGGGGTGAAGTGGGGTTGAGTGGGTCTCTAGGTTGGGGAGAGTGTGCTCTAACTCTCTCCTACCAGAGAAATGAAAATCAGTGTTACCCTGGATGTGTTCTCTTTCTTTTGAGACTGTAACCTTTTCCCGCTTCTGTATCTCTGCCAGGTGCCTACATGTTACAGAAGCTGATTGAGGAAACAGATAGGTTTGTGGTGTTCACAGAGGAGGAGTCAGGTGTGAGTGACCAGCTGTGTGGCATTGCTGCCTGCCAAACAGATGACATTTACAACCGAAACTGCCTCATTGAGTTAGTCAACTGCCAGGTACCTTTCTCTTTACCAGAGCACTCCAACATTGAGCTATGTCATAATCATATTTATCAGATTTGTTCACCTTTCCCCCCACCTCTAAGTAAGAATGGGTGAGATGGGGTATACATGCTTGCACACTCTCTCTCTCTCTCTCTCAGAAAGTATTTAGATTATGGATAATCACTCTCATTTAAATGTTCACTCAGGAGTGGTGGTGTACAGTAAGGGTTTGACTCTAACATGGGTGGTTGGCAGCTTGAAACCACCAGTCATTTCGTGGGAGAAAGACATGGGAGTCTGCTTCCATTATGATTTATAGCAAGATTTACAGCCTTGGAAACCTCCTAAACAGTTCGGTGCTGAAAGTGGAATGACTTGATGGCAGTGGGTTTAAAGTTCACTCAGTAAACTAGAATTAAACCCAACTGCAGTCTCTCCATCAGTTTTCTCACCAACATTGTCTTCCTTGGCGGCTGATGTTGAGATTCTGCTTCTGTCTCTGGCATAGATGGTTCTTCGTGGAGCAGAGACAGAAGGCTGTGTCATTGTGTCAGCTGCCAAAGCCCAGCTACTGCAGTGCCAACACCACCCAGCCTGGTATGGTGACACACTGAAGCAGAAGACATCCTGGACCTGTCTGTTGGATGGCATGCAGTACTTTGCTACTACTGAAAGCAGCCCCACTGAACAGGATGGTCGGCAGCTCTGGTTAGAGGTTAGTTGTCAGGGTTGGGAAAGCCTGGTGGATACCAGGTTTTCTATATTTAGTCCCTTCTACCAGAATGGCTAGCACAATGTTTTACATTGCCCAAATAATGGAAGGGATGACATCATGAATATAGCCAGTTCTGGTCTGTGAGCATATAGTACTTTCTTTTTTTATCTCATGCATTCTCTTTCACTGCAGGGGAGACTCATCATTTCCCAGCACACTAGAATAAGATGGGTTGGAGCTTTTTCATTTTTTTACTTTTGGAGAAATTACTGATCCTTATTGATTTGATTGCACTAGTCAGTAGGTAGGCATGCCTTGACAAAAACAGGTGGTAGTTCTCAAGGAATTTTAGATAAGCTCTCTCTGTCCTTTTTCTGACCTCTCTTATAAAGATGATTGACTTGGTTTCAGTAAGACGGTGAAGTCTCCTAGACTGCTTGTCTAGAGGTCAGGTTTTATGAGTTCTAATGCCAGCTCTGTCTTACTAGCCATATGCCTCTGGGCAAGTTACCTTTATTTTTTTGTTTGTTTGTTTTTTTAAATTTTATTTTATCAATTTTTTGTGTGTGTACTGTCAAATCGGATCTGCCTAGTACAGGAGGAGATTGCCCCTCCTTCTCCAGCAGAGCATCTGGTGAATTCGAACTGCGTACCTCTGGGACGTTACCTTTATTTGTAAAATGAAGTTAATACATGACCCTAATAAATCTCACAGGATTATTGAAAGGCTCAAATGAAAAAAGTGCTTTGAAAAACATGAAGCTTTATACAAATGAAAGTAGTCTTAACATTTTTTCTAAGTCAATATGTCAGGAAATTTAAGTGTGTGGCAAAATGTTGTTTTTGTCAGATGGTGAGATTGTGAGTGGTTGGTAGGGACTCCAGAAGGTGCTTGTTACATCCTTGAAAGGTTGTGAATTTTCCTTTCAGCTTCTTGGTAAAACTGCATTTATGCTATTTCTGGGATATGATATCATCAGAATTATGAGGCGATGTAATGGCTAGGAGATTTACCTAGTCAATATTGTGCATTGCCTTTAGTTATTCTGTAGTTTTTAGGTGGCCCCATTGTTGTTGACATGGTACATCCCAAAATGAGTTACTGGATCCAGCTGCATCTGATAAGGACCAAAGTGATGAAAGTCCATTTTCCATTCCACTCAGCACTGATCTCCCTTTCCTGCTCCATGACTAGTGCTTCTTACTCCGAGAACTTTAGGGCTCAATCTAGGCAAAATCAAGTGGAATTTTGTAAGAGATAATGAGCATTTAGATGGACTTTAAAGCCATTTGACGATCAGGTCTCTGGTAATATGAGTGGTCATACTGATGGGGTTAAGGCAGTGCCTTTTATGGTAGGAGGTCTCAAGTAGCACAGAAGGTACTAACTACATATGCAGAGGTGGGCAGGAAGGAGCTATGCACAGTCCTCCTATCTGGCATTTTTCTGGGCCTCCATTGCTTTTAGACATGCTCTTTTTTTTGAGCTGACCCCCCCCTTTTTTTTTCTCCACAGTCTGTGATATTAACAATAGAGTGGAATGTTCTTGGTTTATGTAGGATGATCTTTGATCTTGTATTTCCTCTGTGACTGGTTTTGTTACTTGTCAGGTCTGCCATCCTGAAGTCTGATCTTAATTGCCTGTTGGTACTCCCCTATCACTCATTCTTTTATTTGCTTAGACATGGCACAGAGTCAAGTTCAGCCTAATTCCTCCATGGCACCATTTTCAGAATGGTTATCTGTCTGAAGAAACAGAACAGTAAAAAAATGCAAACTGAATGAGTACCAAAACGGGTAGGAAAGTAATTTGTCTTGGTGAAATTTTTTGCCTCTGACATTGTTTCCTTTAAACCTAGCTTATTTTTTTTTTCTGGCCCAAGACCTGCTAGCCTGGCAAAGGTGGATGTAACTCAGTTAGGTTTGGAGAAGTTCAGTGGGTTGGGACTAGGAGAGCCAAATAAGCCTTACATCCTGGGAGATTCATGAAACTGTATCAGGCAGTAAAAGGTTTAGGTAGTGAGTAAAACATAGTGTGCTCATGCAAGTAACAGCACGTTTATAGCTGCATAGCTTAACTGAAAGCTGAAAACTTAGCACTTGAAGGGATTTGCAGTTTGTAAAAAAATAATTATTTGGGTAAAAACATGGTAACTACTTGCTGGATGGAAATTTATGAGCCACTTGTCTAGGACAGGCCACTAGAGTTAACAGGAGTTAAAGGGGCCCACATCTCTGCCTTCAGGTAAAGAATATCGAGGAGCACCGTCAGCGTAGTCTGGACTCTGTGCAGGAGCTGATGGAGAGTGGGCAGGCAGTGGGAGGCATGGTCACCACTACCACAGGTTAGTTCCCTTGACTCTCTCCCCTCCAATTTTGTGCTTTGAAATAGTCGTGCACCCCAGGGAGGGTTATTTCCTTGCCTATTCTTTGAGGCTTAAGGTCACTGTAGGTGCTGGAGTATCATTTTGTGCTAGGCTGGGTTGAAAGCACTCTTTCTAAAGTACCTGAGACCTCAGACCTAGCATGGAGGCGTTCACGATACATTTTTGTACCAAAGCTACATGAAGGAAGGGACCTTAGTGAAAATCTCATTTCTATTTCCTACTTCTTAGATTGGAACCAGCCAGCTGAAGCCCAGCAAGCCCAGCAAGTTCAACGAATTATTTCACGCTGCAACTGCCGAATGTACTATATTAGTTACAGCCATGACATTGATCCTGAACTGGCAACTCAGATTAAGCCACCTGAGGTTCATGAGAACCAGGAAAAAGAAGATCTTTTAAAGAAGCAAGAAGGTATCCCAAGCTTGAAAGGCTTCTAGGAAAAGATTGTTGTTATGTACTATTGAGTCGGAACTGACTCATAGCTGACCCTGCAGCAGGTTTTCAGAGGCAGTAAACTGCATGGAATGAGACTGCCTATCTTTCTCTTGTGAAACAGGTTGTAGATTTGAACCATGTGCTTTCGGGTCAGCAGCACAGCTCCTGACCACTAGGCCACCAGAGCTACGCTGTAGGAAAGGATTAGGGAACCTGTAAAAATAGTTATTTCCTCAATGGTTTTGTGATAGTTATTGGTTGTCTTTTAATTAAATCTGACTCCTAGTGACCTCCTGTGATAGAGTATAACTGTCCAGAATTTTCCCAGGCTATAAATTTTACAGAAGTATATTACTGGATCCTGTAGAGCAGCTGAGTAAGTTCAGACTGCCAATCTTGGTTAGCAGCTCATTCCATAATTGTTGTACTGCTAGGACTCGTGTGTGTGTGTGTGTGCGCGCGTGCGCGCACCATCAAATCAGATCTGACTGGTACAGGAGGAGATTGTTGCTCCTTCTCCAGCAGAGCATCTGGTGGATTCACATTCACCTCTGGGATTGCAGTGTAGCTTCTGGCCACTAGGCCACCAGAGCTTGGACTTTTGTTTTTTTTTTTTTTTTTTTGAGATCATATAGTTAATAGAAGTCACTATGCACAGGACATTAAATGCTTAAAAGTTCCTTCTATGTTTGAACAAGGTATATTCTGGAAGGGAACTAGAATGAATGAGTATTGTTTATGTCTCTGAAATAAGCAATATATGTTTCTACCCATGAGCATTCCTCACACCCTTTCTGTTAGGTTAACTACCAGGGTGTTTTCAAATCAAGTTCAGGATGGAGTAGATAGATACTTAAGAGTGAGACTCAAGACCCTTATTTAACTGCTAACATGACTTAGGGGCTGTGGATACCTTCACCCTAATCCACCATGAGCTGGAAATCTCCACCAACCCAGCTCAATATGCTATGATCCTGGACATCGTCAACAACCTGCTGCTCCATGTGGAACCCAAACGGAAGGTAGGCTTGGCCTTTTAGAGAATGCTAGGCCTCCTCTTTTTTTTTTTTAAAACTATTATTTGTGTGTATGTGTGTACAGTCAAATCGAATCTGACAGGTACAGGAGGAGATTGTCTTTCTCCAGCAGAGCATCTGGTGGATTCAAACTGCATACCTCTGGGATTGCAGTGCAGCTTCTTGCCACTAGGCCACCAGAGCTCGCCATTAGTCCTCCGCTTAGGAGGCTCAGATCTTGTGCTTTACTTGGGTTCCAGTAAGAAAAGCTATGCTACAAACTGGAAAAGAACCTTGTGATTGCTACATACTGTTTAGCCCCCAGTAGTGGTTGGAATTCTCCTTATCTAGGAAAGGTCTGAGTGTCCCTGAGATTGTAGAGCTTGTTTGCTTGATTGCTTTCTTGTTTAGTTCTCTACTCAGTTACCCAAAACTTGTATAAACAGTTCTTACTCTCCACTTCTGCCCGAGTATCTACCCTGTGGAACTGGATTATTATGAAATCCATGATGCCAGATCTTTTGCATGGACCTACTCCTCACCCTTACTCCTAATAGGTTGCAGATAAAGAATAGCTTTCCCCATTTTTGGTTATGTCACTTTACTGCAAAACTTATTTTAAAATCTCATTTGTTTCCTTTCTCCTGTCTTTAGGAGCACAGTGAGAAGAAACAGCGGGTCAGGTTCCAGCTTGAGATCTCCAGCAATCCTGAGGAGCAACGCAGCAGCATATTACACTTGCAGGAGGCTGTGCGGCAGCATGTGGCTCAGATTCGGCAATTGGAGAAGCAGATGTACTCTATCATGAAGGTAGTCACCCTGGGAAGTCTGAGGACAGGGAGGTCTCCTGGGGCAAGAGGGAATTACTGAGTCTCTCCTGTCTTGGCTCCCTAGTCTTTGCAAGATGACAGCAAGAATGAAAACCTGCTTGATCTGAACCAAAAACTTCAGTTGCAGCTAAACCAGGAGAAGGCCAATCTACAGCTGGAAAGTGAAGAGCTTAATATTCTCATCAGGTACCCCAGCATTCTTTCCCTGTCCTTTCCCAGTGATCCAGCTGGAGGTAGTTTCTTTTCCTTGCTCATGTTCTAACAGTTTTGGGTTTTTTAAATTTTTTTTTTTTTGTGTGTGTGTGTGTGTGTGTATACCATCAAATCGGATCTGACTGGTATAGGAGGAGATGGTCCATTCTTCTCCAGCAGAGCATCTGGTGTCTTCGAACCATGCACCTCTGGAATTGCAGTGCGGCTTATTGCCACTAGGCCACCAGAGCTCCCTTCTAACAGTTATTTTATGTCACATATGTATTGTCAAAGGCTGATTTAGAATAGATTCTGATACTTCTTCTTGAATGAGCTTTGTTGGACTTGGCCAAGAGATTAAGAACAGGAAAGGGAGCTCTGGTGGCCTAGTGGCAAGAAGCAGTGCTGCAATCCCAAAGGCACACGGTTTGAATCCACCTGATGCTCTGCTGGAGAAGGAGGGGCAATTTCCTTCTGTGCCAATCGGAACTGATTCGATAGTAGATAATAAGAAAAGAAAAAAGGGAGATGAGAAGAGAACTCTTCTGAGTCTTCAATAAGATAAGAAAGGAAAGACTCTACTAAGAGAAAAATGGGTAGTTGGGTGTGATTTTGGCATTGCTACTATGCATCTGAACTGAAACTGTTATCTTAGAGTTGGTAAGGAACACAAATTCAAGTGTAATCATGGGAGTTATTAGTGGGAAGAGACTACTTTATCAAGAAGCTGTAGAGCTAAAAGATAGGATTTGTTCTCCCATGGCCCAGTGTGTATCAGCACAGACTCCAGTGATGTACGGAATAACGATGCCTAGAATAGGCCCTTCTCTGGTTTTGCTGGTTGTATCAGTCCAGAGGCTTTCACTCCACCCTCAATCCATACAGTACTTTCCTATTGACTTTGGCCCTTATTTTAGTTTTTGAAGGCTTCTATAACCAATTATCACAAACTGAGTGGTTTAAAACAACAGAAATATATTCTCCTACAGCTTTGGAGGCTAAAATTCCAAAGTCAAGGTTTTAACAGATTGGTTCCCTCTGTAGGCTATGAGGGAGGATTTATTCCATGTCTTTTTCCTATTTCTGGTTACTATTAGCAATCCTTGCATTTTTTTGGGTTGTGGAAACACATTACTCCCATCTGAGTCTCTATGGACATAAAATGTCCAATGTTTCTGTGTCTAAATTTCCCTCTTTTTATAAATGACATAAATTAGATTGGATATACAGCCTAAATTCAGTTTGCTCTCCTCTTAATTTGAATTAAAGACCCTATCAGATTAAGACAGACTAGGAAGAAGGATTGGCCATCCACTTTTGAAATATCAGGCCTCTGAAAACCCTATGTACAACAGAACACATGTAGAATAACAGGACAACTGAGGTGGAGCTTTCAAGTATGGAAATACAAAGGAAGAGGAATAGTTGTAAGCAGACACTAGTGACTGGGACATGGAATGTGAGAACCATGAATGTAGGAAAATTAGATATTGTTAAAGAAGAAATGGAACACATATTGACATACGAGGCATTGGTGAGATGAGATGGACTGGCATGGGGCATTTTGAGCCAGATGATCATATGATATATTACTCTGGAGATGAAAAGATGAGGAAAAGTGGAGTTGCTTTCATAGTTAAGAAAGTCATTTCTAGATCCATCTTGAAGTACAATATTGTGAGTGACAGGATAATATCCATACACATACAAGGAAGGCCAGTGAATACAACTATCATTCAGGTATATGCACCAACAACCAGAGCCAAGGAAGAGGAAATAGAAGACTTTTACCAATTTTTACAGTCTGAGATCGATCGAACATGCAGTCAAGATGCATTGATAATAATGGGTGACTGGAATGAAAAAGTTGGGAAAAGAGAAGAAGATTCAGTAGTTAGAAAACATGGACTCAATGACAGAAATGGAGCTGGAGAGAGAATGATCGAATTTTGCACAATCAATGACTTATTCATTGCAAATACGTTTCTTAAAAGACATAAGCATAGGTTATACACATGGATTTCACCTGGTGGTATGCATAGGAATCAGATTGATTACATTTGTGGAAAGAACCGCTGGAGAAGCTCAGTATCAGCTGTGAAAACTAGGCCAGGAGCTGATTGTGGAACAGACCACCAACTACTCATATGCAAGTTCAAGCTGAAGCTGAGGAAAAT
>NW_006399844.1:7557857-7570011 GCF_000299155.1 Elephantulus edwardii | reverse complement strand
TTTACTGAAGATTATCCAAAAATGACTGGAACAGCACATCAGCAGAGAACTGCCAGAAGTCCAGGCTGGGTTTAGAAGGGGTCGTGGTACTAGGAATATTGTAGCTAATGTTAGATGGATCTTAGCTGAAAGCAGGGAATACCAGAGGAATGTCTATCTGTGTTTCACTGATTATGCAAAGGTATTTGTGTGGATCATAACAAACTGTGGCTGACTCTGAGGAGAATGGGAATCCCAGAGCACTTGATCGTGTTAATGCGAAACCTATACTTGGATCAAGAGGCAGTTGTCAGAACAGAACAAGGAAACACTGCATGGTTCAAAATTAGGAAGGGCATACCCCAGGGATGTGTTCTGTCTCCATACCTTTCCAACCTGTATGCAGAACAGATTATCCGGGAGGCTGGGCTCTATGAGGAGAAGTGTGGTGTCAGGATTGGTGGAAGATTCATCAACAATCTGCGTTATGCAGATGACACAACCCTGCTTGCTGAAACTGAGGAGGACCTGAAGTGCTTGCCGCAGAGGGTCAAGGATTGCAGCCTCCAATATGGATTGATGCTCAATGTCAAGAAGACAAAGATTCTCACCACTGGGCCAATTGGCAGCATCAGTATGGATGGTGAAGCGATTGAGGTTGTTCACAGCTTTAGTTTACGTGCCTCCACAGTCAACACTCTTGGCACCAGTAGCCAGGAAATTAAAAGATGTATTGCTATGGGAAAGTCTGCTGTTAGGGACCTCTCCAAAGCACTGAAGAGCAATGGTGTCTCTGGAGACTAAGGTATGTCTGATACATGCCATTGTCTTTGCTATCACTTGTTATGCATCAGAGAGTTGGACAGTGACTAAGGAGGATAGAAGGAGGATTGATGCCTGGTGCTGGAGAAGAGTATTGAGGGTATCATGGACTGCTAGGAGAACAAACAGATTCATCCTGGAAAGGGTTAAACCGGGTGGCTCCTTGGAGGCAAGGATTCTGAGGCTCCATCAAACATACTTTGGACATGTTGTAAGGAGGGACCGGTCCTTGGAGAGGGACATCATGCTTGGGAAGGTGGAGGGACAGCGCAGGAGGGGAAGGCCCTCTATGAGGTGGATTGATTCAGTGACTGGGGTAATCAGGATGGGCGT
Source organism: Elephantulus edwardii (assembly GCF_000299155.1). Taxonomy (NCBI): domain Eukaryota; kingdom Metazoa; phylum Chordata; class Mammalia; order Macroscelidea; family Macroscelididae; genus Elephantulus; species Elephantulus edwardii. Next base: position 7,568,877 of record NW_006399844.1, on the reverse strand, counting down.
GTCAGGGACAGTACAATTGGCACAGGACAGAGTGGACTTTAGGGCTGTTGTACATAGATAGGGTTGCTATGATTCGCAAGCGACTCAATGGCATATAACAGCAACATTTTCAAATAAGATCATATTCAAGTGTATGAAGGATAATGCACACCCATGTTTATTGCAGCTTTGTTCACAATAGCAAGGAGTTGGAAACAACCTAAGTGCCCATCAACAAACGAATGGCTAGAGAAGCTGTGGTATATTCGCACAGTGGAATACTATGCTGCATTAAAAAACAAGGAACTCATGCAATATTATTCAAAATGGTTGACTCTGGAGAACATTATGCTGAGTGAAATATCCCAGTCACAAAAGGACAAATATTACATGATGCCACTGTTGTAGAATGGGACTGTCCTTGGGGTTGGGGAGAGACTGAATAAGATGGGTTCAATAATGTATACTGCACTGAAACAGAGGAGGGAGAAAACTGTTTAAAAGAGATATATAACTAGGTATTTCTGTCATCACAGGAGACTAGAGCGAGGGCTACATGGTGGAGGGGACCTGGGGGAGGGTTTGTAAAACAATGAAAGAATCTTTTACTTTTCCATAATTTTTGGACTCATGTACTTATAACTTGTTAGTCAAATTTGTGTCTTCTAGGTTGCAACACCCCCATGATACATCTTCAAGGATATGAACATGTACGGCCAAGCACAATCAATAAGAGTGCATCTAAATTCCAAAATCAATCTCCATAATAGTCTATGTGTTTCCTACTGCCAAAGGGGCCCTTTAGAGTAGTGAGAGAAGATCTTCACCCTGAAACCCACAGCGTCCCTTTTCAGCAGGAAGTAGCTAAGAGAATACGCCATCCCCTTTTCCTTATGACTCAGGGTGAAGTCTCTCTCAGGGAGGAGTGATAGGGAATGGCAAAGGACACACTGACAAAGAAGATTAATCAGAACTGGCTTTGACAAGCACTGTGGCATTTGGACAAGAACAAACTGGGAGGAGGGTAGAGAGAATAGTGCAACAATGAATGAATGGAAACCCAAAAATCTCTGTAAATGTTTATGAAAATTAATAAAATATAATTATAGGAAAAAAAAGTATATGAAGGATAGCATTCTATATATCTTTCTTGTGGAACACAATTCAGCTCATAATAGCATTCCTGTCCTCTTATAGGTGTTTCAAGGATTTCCAGTTGCAGAGGGCCAACAAGATGGAACTGCGAAAGCAGCAGGAGGATGTGAGTGTCGTCCGTCGCACTGAGTTCTACTTTGCTCAGGCACGATGGCGCCTGACAGAGGAAGATGGACAGCTGGGAATTGCTGAGCTGGAGCTACAGAGGTTCCTCTACAGCAAGGTATCCAGTATAGAATCACACAGAGTTGGCTGTATTGAGAGGCACTGGCCTATTTCTGGAATTCAACTAAAAAAATAAAAGTGCTCACTATTATATAATTATTAATAATGATCATGATTGGAAATATGAGCAGAGTTCCTCTTAAACACATCGGTTTATAATATTAAATAAGGATATAGCTGTAGATGCATTTGTTTAAATGGTTCCCTCACTGCGTAAGAAGATTATCCCTAGAATTGTGGTCCAGAGGAATAGTTTTAAGTCTAGCTTTTCTGTAATTAGAGCTTGAATGTTGTTGTATGCCATCAAGTAGATTCCTGCTCAGAGTGTCCCTATAAAACACAGTATAGAGTTTCCTAACCTGTAATCTTTATAGTAGTAGATTGCCAGGTCTTTTCTCCTACCGTGTGGTTGTTGAGTTGGAACAGTGACCTTTTGATTACTAGCCAAGTGCTTAACCTTTGCTCCACTTCTATGACTGGTATTGCTATTGGATTGTAATTGCCCACTGACATGGAGGAGAGAGAAGACATTATTCATGAACATTAGGACATGAATGAGAACATTATTATTTTTTTTTAATTTTTTTTTGAGAACATTGTCATCCTGATGGGAAGTAGTGCTGGAATTTAGTGCCTTGGCCAGTATTGTCCCATGAGTGACAGTGGATTAGAGAGTGCATTGTTTGTATGAGAATTAAAATTGTATCAAAGGTTAGGATTAGGTACATAGAAACAAACAGCATGAAAAAAAGTGTATGTCATAATTCTTCAGCAAGTTAATGAGAAAAGCAAATGTTATATATCATATTTCCCGAACAACTTAATTGTAGTGGAGGGAGAATTCTGTCTTTTTAGGTGAATAAATCTGATGACACAGCAGAACATCTTCTGGAGCTGGGCTGGTTTACTATGAACAACCTCCTCCCCAATGCTGTCTATAAGGCAAGTCTTATTTTCCCATTTTTAGCCAGTACCCCTCCTCTCAGTCTACAGAAGATACATGGGTTGAGTTAATGGAAGAGATGCCACTTTGAGTTGTTCATTCTGTATTCTGCAGGTAGTCCTGCGACCACAGAGCCCCTGCCAGTCTGGGCGACAGCTTGCTCTACGCCTCTTCAGCAAAGTCCGGCCCCCTGTCGGAGGTATCTCTGTTAAGGAGCACTTTGAGGTTAGTAACTACCAGTTCCTGAGGGGCACAGGAGAAATAGGAAGTCAAAAGCCATCTGTATGTTGTAGTGCTCTTTTGTGGTAGGTAGACTAAGTAAGGAATAGTGTGTGAGTTTAATGCTTTGACATTTTTCCCTTGTAGGTAAATGTGGTGCCTCTAACCATCCAGCTGACACACCAGTTCTTTCATAGAATGATGGGCTTTTTCTTTCCTGGCCGAAGTATGGAGGATGATGAAGTTGGTGATGAAGAGGATAAGTCCAAATTAGTGACTACTGGTGAGACCCTTTGTGGAGCACTCTCATGGGTGTCAGCCCCAGAGGTAGCTGCAGCTTCAGAGGGGAAGACAGCTGGTGTGCTTGCTTCTTCCTAGGAATACCAGTGGTAAAGCCTCGGCAGCTGATCTCAACAGATGATGCAGTACCTCTGGGTTCTGGGAAGGGTGTGGCACAGGGTTTGAATCGGAGCTCTGGGGTCCGAAGGTCATTCCGCAAAGCACCTGAGGTACCAGAAATATACTTCCTAATTGAACTGTGTGGAACAGACCGAAGGTGGTGTTTGGCCTGGCTGGGAATTTATTTGAGTTTGAGGAGTGAAAGGGAAGGGGAACGTTTGAGATTGTGTTTCTTTTCCTTCTGATGGTTTCAGGGGCTCACATATCTTTCTTGCCTTTCCTAGCACCCTGTGGATGACATTGACAAGATGAAAGAACGGGCTGCCATGAACAACTCCTTTATCTACATAAAAATTCCACAGGTTCCACTGTGTGTCAGTTACAAGGTCTGCACCTCTCTAGCCTCAGAGATTATAGATAGACTCAGAGATTATAGATAGACAGCCAGGCTTCTGTGAGACTTGGAGCTAGATGCCAAGTTTGGTTTGGACTCAAAATGGCATTTGATAGCTTTTTTTTTACTTACTTTGTCTTTTCCTTCTTCCTCTTGCAGGGTGAGAAGAACAGTGTGGATTGGGGAGACCTTAACCTGGTGCTGCCCTGTTTGGAGTACCACAACAACACATGGACATGGCTAGACTTTGCAATGGCTGTCAAGAGGGACAGCCGCAAAGCCCTGGTTGCCCAGGTATCCCGCCAGAGCTCATGGCTGTTTGGTTAGCGGGGGCTTGGCAAAACAGATCTTCTGCTCAGGAGGCCTTTGTTCTAGGATATAATAACAAAACTTTGGGAGAGGAGCAGGTGAATGAAGTGAGTGACTTCTATCCCTGCGTTACCCGTGACTTTGTCCAGATGATTAGACTTAATGTTTAGTTTAACACACATGTTAAACTACTTTTGGTTTTAGGGACTCAGGGCTAACACAACCTCAGGTTTAGAATTCATTCTATTTAGACTGTAAGCTTCTTGAAAGCAGATATCATTTTATCTTTTGAATTGCCCTACTGTGCCTTACATGTAAGTTTAATAAATCTTTCTTGATTTAAATTTTACTTGTTCTTCCTGACCCACTAATATTTACCTTCCCTTTTACTCCTTTCCAACCTGCCAGGTAATCAAAGAGAAGCTAAGGCTGAAGCCTGCAACAGGGTCGGAGGTCCGGGGAAAACTAGAAACTAAATCAGACCTGAACATGCAACAGCAGAAAGAGGAGGAGAAAGCCCGGCTCCTCATCGGTCTAAGTCTGGGTGACAAGAACCCTGGCAAGAAGTCCATCTTTGGCAGGCGCAAATGATCTGTCACTCCAAAAGTGGCTGCAGTACAGGATCGGGCTGAGGCCCTAAAGACTTGTAAAGAATGAGGGATACCCCTCATTCACCGTGATTGGTTGGGGTCAGGGGCCCATGGCTATTATGGGGAGAAGTACCACTTTTAGTAGCTGGTCTATTCCTTACAGAGCATAGTGGACAATAATGTTGACTTCTATCCCACAATGATCAGCAGGCCCAGGGACAGAAAGGCAAGAGAACAAGATCCAGGAAATGAGCACAAGCTTAGGATCCCATCCCCTTAGATCCTGAAAAGGGAGGGAGGGGACAGCCTTGATTAAATGTGATAAATTTTTATAAATATATATATATGCATATATAAAAATATATATATATTTCTAAGTGTAATGGTTTTACTATGTGCCAGAAAACTGAGGAGAGGGGTCTGATCTTGTCTCTCTCTCCACTGCCTTGTGTGAAAGTGTGCGGGGGGTGGGGAGAAATCAGTCCCAACAATGTGTGCCAAGTTCACTTGGGAGAATGGCAATGGGAGCCAGGGCTGGCCATGGTCCCCTACTCTCCCCTTGGGGTATGCCCTGGAAAATGATAAAATGACTTAAAGAGAAAAAAAATATATATTTTAAATTTGATGTTGTTTTTTTCTTCAATTGTGTTGAGTATATGGGTTCAAACTGTCTATCCCATCTCATCAACCTGACACATCCTGTAGCTGCCATTTTAATCAGTAGCCTCTCCTGCCCTTGCTTAAACTGTATCAGATACTTGTCAGTGTGATGTTGGCCCCATATTGATGATTCTCTGTACATTTTAAGTCTGGCTACAAGCCTGTTAGCTGGAGGAAATATAATTTGGGGGAAATGGTGAGGTCTGGGTGCATTACTTGTATTTCTAGTTGTAGATAGTAAGAGGCAGGCTCATGTATAATGCAGCTTTAAGGGGAGGGACTGCTTATATAACGAGGACAGCAGCTTTAGTGGATGAGAGCCAGCTGAGGCAGAGGCTGGGAATGGGAGCAACCAGCTGCCGGCAGGGGCACCGTGCCCAGGTGGCTGTTCCTCATAAGGTAGGCTGTGGGGCTCTGGCAGCCTATTGAGGGGAGATGAAGAAAGCATGGACTTAAAGCCTGGAAAGTGACTGGAGAGTTGGAGTCATAACCATTGGGTTGAGCGGAAAAGCATCCCAACCTTGAACTGAGAAATGTAGGCTGCATCCCTTTCTCACAGGGAAAATGTGTTATGATGACTTTCTAGATGAACTAACTGTGTCCAGGAAATTTAAGCCTTTGCCTGCTGCAAGGCAGAAGCAATTTTTCCTGGCTGTCAAAAAGTCTTACCTCTAGGATTTGGGTTTTAAGGGAAAGGAGGGTTGGTTTAGATGAGTAGAACCTAAAATGCCTTTGGGACAGAAGGTTTAGTGGTTCCCTTGGTTCTCAGCAGGGTGGCAACATCCAGGGCCTTTGGACCCAAGGCTGGAAGAGCCTCTGGTCAGGTGTGGGGACCACCAGGTCAGGTTTGGAAGACCTGTGGGGATTAAAGGGGCATCAGTACCTGCACAGGGAGCCCCTGGAGCCAGCCCCACTGCTAGTCGAGAAGCCTCTGTCTGAGTGGCCTGTGCCTCAGTTCATCAATCTCTTTCTGCCGGAGTTTCCCATTAGGCCCCTTAGTGGGCAGCTGCAGTTAAAGGTAAGATAAGTGGAATCCCTGGAAGGGGCTCATTCTTGGGAAGAAACCTAGAAACATCTAGTTCTCCATTTCTCCATGCAGATTTTAGGCCTTGTGGCCAAAGGCTCCTTTGGAACTGTCCTCAAGGTGCTAGACTGTGGCCAGAAAGCTGTGTTTGCAATGAAGGTAGGACCTACATGCTCTTCCATATTATTCTCTAGATCTTACCTCAAATTTTTGGTTCCAGAGTGGTTTAGTGAATTAAACAAACACTCCTTTAGGAGTCATCATGCCTCTCCTTTATAGGTGGTGTCCAAGATCAAAGTCCTACAGAGGGACACCCTGAGGCAGTGTAAAGAAGAAATTAGCATTCAGGTATGCATGCAACATCCCAGGAGTTAAAGCATTTTCTCTAATTTCCTGCTCACTATTCTGCCCTTTCTGCTTCCAACCTAGTTCAACATAGAAGCTGATCTTGGAAGAAGTAACTATCTACACAATTGTCCAGGTTCTGCTGAGGAAATCTCTAGCATGTTCTCAGTATTACTTTTGGTTTGGTGGTATGCAGGTAGTCAATCCCAATGGTTGAGTTTTTTTGACCTGAGAATATAGCGGCTCCTTTTGTGTATAGCTTGATCAAACCTAGTTTCTTGGCTGGCTTGATTCTCAATATTATTTCTAACTTCCTTTGTTGTTGTTGTTGTTTGTTTTGTTTGTCCCTAGCGGCGGATCAGCCATCCTTTTGTACACAGTTTGGGGGACAGCTGGCAGGGAAAAAGGCACCTCTTCATTAGTGAGTACTTGCCCCTCTTCATCCCGAAAGATCCTTCTACTATACCTCCTATCTAGGTTATCCATCTTGTTGGCTTGTTCTGCCTTTGTCCAGCTCATTGTACCTCTCTATCCCAGAGGAAGAGGGAATAGTATGTAGCAGAAGTTTGGGCATGAGGCCTTAGTGCCTTGAGTCCAGGCCCAGCAGCCTCCAAATGATGCCTAGACTCCTGGTACTTTGCAGTGTGCAGCTACTGTAGCAGAGATCTGTACACCGTCTGGTCCACTGTGGGCTGCTTTGCTGAGGCTTCCATTTCTCTCTTGGCTGCTGAGCTGGTCCTGGTGCTGTGTAAGTAAAACAGGGATGGTAATGGAAATGGAGGAGGAAGAATCAGGGATGGGGCAGAGGGAAAAATTGATACTAACTCTAGAGGTCAAAGACAGGGATGGGGAAGGGCACTAGGGAAATTGGAAAGGATAACCCACACATGCTGTCATCCACAGGCTATCTTCATGACTTTGGTATCATTCATCGAGATGTGAAGGTAGAGTTTAGTGCTTCTCCTTCTTGTATAAAGTCCAGGAAGGCAAGATATAACTGAGGACAGCTGACCTTGGGGGCCCTCAAGGGTGATAAGAATGTGGGCAAGGGTTCTACCAAGTATACATTTGGATAGTGTATAGCATACCTTCTGCTAGAGGTACACATGTTGAAAGAGGGTTAAAAACTTATTACCTGTGATTTTTCAGATGGAGAATATCCTTCTGGATGAACGAGGTAAGTCCTTTTCTTCCCCTATCCCAAGGCTGAGAAATACCTAGGTTTCAGTGCAAGTCATGGCTGAAGAAGGATGGAACAGAGTGCTTCTGCTGCCTTACCTTCTTCCACAGGCCATCTGAAACTGACAGACTTTGGTCTGTCTCGCCACCTGCCTCAGGGAGCTCGAGCCTACACCATCTGTGGCACTCTTCAGTACATGGGTAAGAGAGAGGCTGAGCTGATGGTGAGCATGAAGTAGGGCAACTAAAGGGTGTCAGTATTATGTTCATAAAAAAAAAGGTGTCAGTGACAAATTTCTTTCAACTCTAGCCCCAGAAGTCCTAAGGGGAGGGCCTTATAACCATGCTGCTGATTGGTGGTCCCTGGGTGTGTTGCTTTTCTGTCTGGCAACTGGAAAGGTAAGACAATTGGACAGAGAAGAGAATAACTTTGCATTATGATAGGATAGAAAAATCATCTTATTTCCACCAAGGAATGACAGCCTCTTCCCCTTTAATTCAGTTCCCAGTGGCTGCAGAGAGAGATCATGTGACCATGCTGGCAAGTGTGACCCACTGTGACTATGAGATCCCTGCCTCTCTTAACCAGGAGCTCTCACTCCTGCTCCATGAGGTATGGTTTCTGGACACCAAACCATTCATTCTTTCCTTTTCCTATCATTGAAGTGCTATTTTCCCATCCCTCTGATTAATTTTTTAGGGAGCAGGGGTTCTAACTTGATTTAGGTGTACCTCACTGTTTGTCCTCTAACTAGCACTTCACATTTTATTCCTGGGTTCCTGGCATTATGAATTGTCTCCCACAGATTTCTTCCCCATCTGGAGCAGATGGGGTTTGGTTTTTTTTTTCCCCCCCCCCCCTGGCTTGGAATTGATTTCCTTTGAGTTTGTTGGAGGATTGAAAGGGAAGGAGGATGTCTGAGATCCTATTTATTTTCCTTCTGACGGTTTCTATCTGCTCCAGATGGGCCACTGCTACTGTTTTACTACTTTTAAACTCATAGTTCCTTTATTCCCACCTTTACTCCAAATTAACTTGTTTCTATTCTTTTGGGTTCTAGTTCCTGTCCTCCATAGTTCCATGTCTTGATTTCTCCCTTTCCAGCTTTTCTAGTTAGCCTCTTCCTTATCCCAGTTCCTCATCTTTCTTATTCTATTCTATTTCTCTTCAGCTCTTATGCCAGAACCCTTTCCACCGTCCACGCTATCTGCATCATTTCCAGTTCCACCCTTTCTTTCGGGGCGTGGCCTTTGACCCAGAGCTCCTACAGAAGCAGCCAATGAACTTTGTTTTGGAGACTCAAGCTACCCAGCTCAGTCCGCTGGAATCTATGCCCTTCAAGGACTTTGACTGTGACCTGGAGACCTTCCTGGTTCACTCTAGCACTGCTTAGGTTGGGATAAAGGATCTTCTCTACTGCCAACACAGTATGACTACTTCCTAATTCAGTTTTTTACTTTTGAGCACCTTACCATTTTATTACTTTAGGCTTTGGACTAGAGTTCACATCTTGGGCATTCTATTACTGGCAGTTACAACTGGCCCTATCCTTTCCTGCATCATACATCCTACCTCTCAGTTCAACACCTCAGATCAGGGTGATTTATGACCCTTCCTTTGCTTCACTTTTTCTTGTTTTTCTATCATGTTTCCTTTCTTGAGCAATAATGACACTTCATGGGCTCCCATGGTGCTACTTATGTGTTTAATAAGTTTATCAGAAGCAGTATGAATATTTCTCAAAAATGGACATTTCAACTCCTTATTTCCTTATTTAGGAGATTAAATAATGCACCTAAAGATTAACATCTATAAAAGGAAGTTGTTATTAAGAAAAAAACCCCAAAAAATCTCTATAGTAAATAAAACTTTTTAAAATTTAAAAAATGACATGAATAACCTGAAAGAAAACAGGAATTGAAACATGGGTGAGTTAAAGTCCTGAAGAACAATGATGTCAGCTTAAAGACCAAGGTAAGTCTGAGTCAAGTCCTAGTCTTTCAGTCACTTGGTGATGCACTTGAGAACTGGATGATGAATAACAGAAGAATTGATGCCTTTGAGTTGTGGTGTTGGAGAAGAGTACTGAATGTCCTATGGACTGCCAAAGAACAAACAAAAATGTCTTGGAGAAAATGCAACCAGAGTGTTGCTTAGAGGCAAAGATGATAAAGCTTCGTTTCACATACTTTGGGCATGTTGTTAAAGAGAGGCTATTCCTTGGAAAGGAACATCATGCCTGGAAAAGTGTCAGGTCAAAGAAAAGGAAGAAGACCCTCAATGAATGAATTGATACAGTGACTGTGGCAGTGGGTTCAAGGGTATTGTGTTTGATAAGGATGGCACAGGATAGGTCCAGGTTGAACTCAGGAGAGTTCCTAGGGTCACTATGAGTCATATTGACCTGACAACAGGAAGACATTTAAGTGGATTTGAACAGATACCACTTTTTCCCCTTCTAAACAAAACCACTTCAACAAAAGACCTAAGAATTCTTATACTTATTAGTTTCTAATGGGAAAACCAAGGAGTATTTTATGAAGTATGATATCAACCTTAAGATTTAAGGTTAGCAATCTCAAAAGAACTTTATCTCCTTAGGAAATTATTTGAGTCATAAGCTTGTATATACATTTTGGACTTTATAACATCTTTCATTCTTCATTAAACTTCTTAAAAGCTTCATTTTTCTTCCGTGATTTTAGGGTAAAAAATGCTTTCATCTAGGTCATATTATTTTTAAGTTCTGTCTTATCTCTCTTTCTAGGCCAAAGAAAGTCTGGAGAATTCCTTGTATACTTTTATTAATTCTCTCCTTGGATTAATCCATATTTCTCCTGTACATGGCTGTAAAGGATATTTATCATTAACAATTCATAGTGTTCTTTTTAAGAAGGCAAAGGGGAAAATTTTCTTTGGTCTCATTTGTCCTGAATTGGTTTTTGGTTCTTACCCGAAAGACACTATTCAATTGATAGTATTTTTTATCTTTGTATTAATGTCAGCCCATATAGGGCCCAGATTATGGCGCACATCCATTATGTTATTATATCTTAGCCACATTCTTGATTTCATCTTCCTTCTCTATTTTTATTTTTCTTATTTTAATAATTTTGGTCTTGTTACATTAACTGCATCTTTTTAAGTCTTTTTGGAATATAGTTGATATATAAATAAATAAAATAATGTACCCTTAATTTTTTATTATCTCTTTTGTTTTTCTGTGGACTCTCTTCTAGTTTTATTACATGTAGTTTTGGATTTTCCCCCCCTTAGTATTATAGTTGTCATCACCAGAAATGCATATTGAATAAAAGCCGTGGATATTAAAAGTAGAACTAATGATTTCCAAAATAGGTGTTAAGAATGTTAGGTTGAAATTTAGGAGACATGGTGCTTGGTCCATGAATAACTATCTCGGTATCTTTAGGTGAGAGATTATACCCTCTACATTTTAGTTTCCTAATGCAAGGTGCGTCCGATACAGGCCATGGTCTTGGCAATCACTTGTTATGCATCAGAGAGTTGGACAATGACCAAGGAGGATAGAAGGAGAATTGATGCCTTTGAGCTGTGGTGCTGGAGAAGAGTATTGAGA
>NW_006399844.1:7542490-7557657 GCF_000299155.1 Elephantulus edwardii | reverse complement strand
AGGGCCAGCGCAGGAGAGGAAGGCCCTCTATGAGGTGGATTGATTCAGTGACTGGGATAATTGGGATGGGAGTGTCAGAGACAGTGCGATTGGCACAGAACAGAGCAAAGCTTTGGGCTGTTGTCCATAGAGTTGCTATGAGTCGCAAGCGACTCGATGGCACATAACAACAACAACAACAATGCATAAAATGAAGCAGTTAATTGATTCTTTGTTGTGATAGGCTGGTGTTATATTTCTGTGATTATTTTTTTTGGAAAGGCAGATGTAAAGAATCTGATATTTTGTAACACTATGTCTGGTCCAGGGAGGCAGATGGCATAGTGGTAAGGACATATGTTGATGTTATGTGCCATTGAGTCGCCTGCGACTCATAGTGACCCTACGTATAATAGTTCCAAACCCTGCCCTATCCTGACCCAGTCTCACTGACTTGGACACACCTCCCCTCATTATCCCAGTTATCAGGTCAATCCATTTCATCTGGGATCTTCCTCTTTGGTCCTGTCCTTCCACCCTTCCAAACATGATATCCTTCTCCAAGGACTGGTCCCTCCTGGCAATGTGCCCAAAGTATATAAGATGGAGCTTCCAAATCCTTGCTTCTAAGGAAAAACTTGGTTTCATTCTCTCCAAGGGTCATCAATTCATATGCCACCCTAAAGGTACATGGTTCGACTCTACCAGCTGCTACGTGGGAGAATGAATCCCCATCTTCTGTGCAATTTATTACCCCTGATAGCCCATTGGAGGGTCAGCTGTGGGCTAGAACTCAACTCAGTGGCAAAGAACAACAACATGTCTGGCCCAGCATTATATTTACCTTTCTGATCAGAGAAGCACATTATGTTAGGTCATTAGGAAATAGCTAACATAATGTTTGTAGGTGTGGGACAAAGAACTAAGTTTGACCTTTTATATCTCATTTCAGAAAACAGCCTGAATATTGAAAATACAAGCAAACTAAATTCAGTAAGGGAAGAACATGCAGATTCATTTTGTGTGATTATATCAACGTATTAAGGCCATGTTGTTGTTGTTATGTGCTGTCGAGTCGCTTCCAACTCATAGCGACTCTCTGGACAACAGCTCTAAACTCTGCTCTGTCCTGTGCCAGTTGCACCATCTCTGATACACCCATCCCGATTACCCCAGTCACTGAATCAATCCACCTCATAGAGGGCCTTCCTCTCCTGCGCTGTCCCTCCACCCTCCCAAGCATGATGTCCTTCTCCAAGGACCGGTCTCTCCTTACAACATGTCCAAAGTATGTTAGATGGAGCCTCAGATTCCTTGCCTCCAAGGAGCAGCCCGGTTTGACCCTTTCCAGGACAAATCTGTTTGTTTTCCTAGCAGTCCATGGTACACTCAATACTCTTCTCCAGCACCACAGCTCAAAGGCATCAATTCTCCTTCTATCCTCCTTGGTCATTGTCCAACTCTCTGATGCATAACAAGTGATTGCAAAGACCATGGCCTGTATCAGATGCACCTTAGTCTCCAGAGAGACACCATTGCTCTTCAGTACTTTGGAGAGGTCCCTAACAGCAGACTTTCCCATGGCAATGCGCCTTTTAATTTCCTGGCTACTGGTGCTGAGAGTGTTGACTGTGGAGCCAAGCAAACTAAAGCTGTGATCAATCTCAATCTCTTCACCATCCATCCTGATGCTGCCAATTGGCCCAGTGGTGAGAATCTTTGTCTTCTTGACATTAAGCCTCAATCCATAGTCATAAGGCCATAGTCATGCATATTCTTTGAGATTTCAGTCACTAGAAGATTCTGTTCGCCTAGTGGTAAGAAACTGTGCTGCAATCCCAAACACACATGGTTCAAATTCACCAGCTGTTCTACAGGAGAAGGACGGGCAGTCTCCTTCTGTGTGATTAACTGCCTCTGAAAACCCCGCAGAGGGTCAGCTACAGGTGGGTATACTCAACAGCAAGAAGGAGATTCTGGACCTTGGAGCTCTTTTTTGGGGGGGCCTCTAGGATTAGTGAGAATATCCCTAAAGAGTAGGGGTACGTAGCACCCTAGAGACAGTGGAAACCTGGAGGAGAGAACGTTCCCAGACCTTATCTCTTTTGTTTGTTTCCTTTCTGGTTATAATAATTGGGTAACTGTAAGTATAGGATAATAAAACTCCTAAACTCACTGCTGTCAAGTTGGTTTTGACTCATAGTGACCATCTGTCAGTTTCCAATATTCATGGAAGGAGACTGCCCAGCTTTCTCCCATGGAGCAGCTGGTGGATGTGAAGTGCTACAGATACAGTCTTTTGGTTAGCAGTGTAACACCTTATGACTAGGCCACCAAAGTTCTAGGCTAAGTCTCTGTGAATTCTGTGAGCCGTTCTATAGAATTAACAAACCCACAGGACAGTGAGCTAGCTGGAGATGGCAATACTGAGTGTAGACTCAGCTCTGGATGATGGAGAAAGAAAGTTAATAAAGAGAGAGAAAGAAAAAGAGGCTAAATGGCCTGAAGTGCAGGGAGTTGTGTAGACTCTTGCATTTACAGCTGTTCAGTTGGCCAGTGATGTTTTGACATGGCTCAGGATAACCAAGGATGAAGTCTGATCTATCTATGGGTGCCTAGGATCTACGAGTTTTTTGCCATGGATGTGGCTAGTGAAGAGGATTGGAAATGAGATAAAGTGAAACCTGGATCCTTTTCTAGTTGGGAATCAGGTCCACGTTGATCTTTGCTATGCAGTTACTGATAAAGGTGAGGTTTGCCTACTTGCCTCTTTTATAGTGTAGTCTGTAGCATTATCCTTGTACTAGGTCATAATAGGTAGCTTAGAGACCATGGTTATGATCATGGTGAAACCTGTGATTCATTTCAATGGAACTGCCTCATATTGCTGGATCTTTAAGTTTTCTGCCCTTGACAAGGTGTAGTGCTTGTTTTAGTGGAAAATACTTGAGTTACCCTGTCGCTGATAGGTTTCTACCTTATACAGGTTTTAGCTTTTGCAAGTTTTAATCTTAAGTAGGATATGAGTCTTTTATTCCCATAGGAAGACATTTCAACATACTTTATTCCATCAGTGTTGTATTATAGTACTTATTCTTTTTTAAAAAAAATTTTTATTTTATTATTTTGTGTGTGTGTACCGTCAAATCAGATCTGACTGGTACGGGAGGAGATTGTCCCTCCTTCCCCGGCAGAGCATCTGTTGGATTTGAACCATGCGCCTCTGGGATTGTAGTTGCAGCTCCTTGCCACTAGGCCACCAGAGCTCCAGTAGTGATTCTTAAGGTAGAGTAGAGGAACTGTTTCAAAAACGAGACCAACAATAAACACTACCCCTCCTCCAATTCTGATATACTCAGCCCTGGAAGACATTCTGTTCCTATTCAGAAACAGAGCACTTTTATATATTCACATGAAATTCACTTAAAAATGTTATATACAATTTAAAATGACCTTTTAAGTCCATATGCTTTATTTTTTTCCCACTGCTTAGAAGATATACCCATGAACATACTTCTCAGCATACTTTCTTCTTTTATTAGAGTTTAAGATTAGTCTTAACATAAATCCTTATATACTCTTCTAGAGAAGTGTCTCTAATTTTACTGGGCTTTATCTTTCACCTAAATTTCTTTATAATAAAGTATTCACTTGTCATTGATAAAGTATTGTTATGTGCTTTCAAGTTGCAGCCAACTTATAGCTGACCCTCGAGTAGGTTTTTAGAGGCAGTAAATTACATGGAAGGAGACTGCTCATTTTTCTTTTATGGAGCGGCTGAGGGATTTGAATTGTATGTATGCCTTTCAGTTGGCAATGCAACTCCTTACCCAGGGCTCCCTATTTAGCGGAACATTCCTTGGTAACATCTTTAAGCTGTATTTCCTTTCTTTGTTTGTTATTGTTGTGTACCATCTTTCTCCCAAAGAGCAGCTGGTGGATTCAAACCCTGTGCCTTTGGGTTGGCAGTGTAGCTCTTTATGACTGGATTCTCTGTCTTGAGTCATTCATTCATCAAATTTCAGATAGTTAAATATATTGGATTTTTTTCCCCCTCTCATTTTCTAGGTATCTCTACCATTCCTTTATTGTAGATCTAATTTCCCAGATATTGTTTGTAAGATTTTTAATATCACATGACATTTAAATGTTTCCTCTGTCTGGAATGAAGTTTTGC
Organism: Elephantulus edwardii; assembly: GCF_000299155.1. NCBI lineage: Eukaryota > Metazoa > Chordata > Mammalia > Macroscelidea > Macroscelididae > Elephantulus > Elephantulus edwardii. The sequence goes on along the minus strand of NW_006399844.1, from coordinate 7,553,501 downwards.
ATATGATATGAGAGCTAAGTGTCTAATTTAACAATTACAGTTTTAAAAATGTTAGGTTTATTATTGATTTTCTAAAACTTCAACAATAATGTAAACCAGCAACTTTGAGAAGTATCTGCCAGACAGTTCTGATTGAATTAATGGATGAAATTGTGGAATTAATAGCTCTGTTGATGGAGTACATAAGAAATGAAACAATATAACCACCAGTCAGTAAACTACACTCATACTCATTGCCCTGTCAGAACCAACTCATAGCTGACCCTCCAGCAAGTATTCAGAGGTTATAGATCACACAGGCGGAAGTTGCCTGTCTTTCTCCTGTGGAGTTGCTGGTGAATTTAAAGTACCAGAGAGGTGCCACCTCTGAGTTAGCACTGCAGCTCCCTATAGATGAGGCCTCCAAAGGTAATCAGTACTAATCAGTAGGGCATTTAGATCAGAAAAATCATTATTTACAAAAATTCTGAAAGATGATTATACTCTCAGAATATAAGCAAAATCGAGCTCTAGATAAAAAGGTAACTTTTTTTCTTTGTAAATATAAAATCACTGCCAATTAGTCTATGAAGATTCTTCACAGGGGCTAATAAATCATCTATACAAAAGGAACCAGTGAATATGATCTTACTAAATTTTTTTTAAAAGTGAAATGATGCTACACTGAAATATTGCTTAAAGAGAGCACTGGTGGCTGAGTGGCAAGACTCTGAACTGCAGTCCCAAAGGTGTGTGGGTTCAAATCCACTAGATGCTTCACTGGAGAAGGAGAGGCAATCTTCTCCTATGCCAGTTAGGTATGACTCAATGGTACATAACAATAACAACCAAAGAAAGGAAATACAGCTTAAAGATGTTACCAAGGAATGTTCTGCTAAATAGGGAGCCCTGGGTAAGGAGTTGCATTGCCAACTCAAAGGCATATGTACAGTTCAAATCCCCCAGCAGCTCCATGAAAGAAAAATGAGCAGTCTCCTTCCATGTAATTTACTACCTCTAAAAACCTACTCGAGGGTCAGCTATAAGTTGGTTGCAACTTGACAGTACATAACACTTTGTTTATCAATGGCAAGTGAATACTTTATTATAAAGGAATTTAGGTGAAAGATAAAGCCCAGTTCACAATAGCAAAGAATTGGAAACAACCCAGATGCCCATCAGCAAATGAATGGAGAAGCTGTGGTATATTCACACAATGGAATAGTATGCAGCACTGAAAAACAAAGAACTCATTAAATATTATACAAAATGGAGGAGGACATTATGCTAAGTGAAATATCTCAGCCACAAAAAAGACAAATAATGCATAATGCCATTGTTATAGAACAGGACTGATATGGGGGTTGGGGGAAACTAAGAAAATAGGGGATAAATAATATACATGGCATTGAAACAGACGAGGGAGAGAACTGTATAAAAGGAATATATGATTAGGTATTATTGGCATGACAAGAGTCCAGAATAAGAGTTGCATAGTAAAGTGGTGGTGGTGGGGAGCTCTGATGGCCTAGTGGCAAGGAGCTGCAACTACAATCCCAGAGGCACATGGTTCGAATCCACCAGATGCTCTGCCGGGAAAAGGGGGGACAATCTCCTCCTGTACCAGTCAGATCTGATTTGACAGTACACTCACAAAAAAAAATAAATAAAGTGGTGGTGGTACTGTATAACAATGAAAAAACTTTTTCTCTGAAGGAAAAAATACAAAAAAAAAAACCACACGGGTTAGGGGGAGAAGGGGCAGGGAGGAAAATGTGCATCAATGAATGAATGGAAATCCAAGTTCTTTATAAACGTTCATTAAAATCTAAAAAAAACCAACCCAATGGAAATGAAAGAAAAAGTTCAAGCTGCAGTGAAGACAGAAAAATAAGGCCCCAGAATTGATGGAATACCAACTTACATGTTTCAACGCATGCGGTCATAGATGTGCTCACTAGTCTATGCTAAGAAATTCAGAAGACAGCTCGGCTACCTGGCCAACTGACTGGAAGAAATACATATTTGTTCCCAGTCCCAAATAAAAGTTATCCAACCTTTATGTGGAAACTATTGATCAATATAATTAACATCACATGGGTTTAAAACTTTGTTATTATGTGCTCTCAAGTCACTTGCGACTCAGCGACCCTATGGCCAGTAGTCCTGAAACCTGCTCTATCCTGTGCCAACCTCATTGTCTCTGACACACCAAACCCTCATTACCCCAGTCACTGAATCAATCCATCCTATTGAGGGTCTTCCTCTCTTGTGCTGTCCCTCCACCCTCTGAAGCATGATGTCCCTCTCTAAGGACTGGTCCCTCCATGCACTATGCCCAAAGTATGTTAGATGAAGCCTCAGAATCCTTCAAAGAGCAGCCTGTTTGTTCTGGCAGTCCATGGTATATTTAGTGCTCTACTCCAGCACCGTAGCTCAGAGGCATCAATTCTCTTTCTGTCTTCCCTAGTCATTGTCCAGCTCTCTGATGCATAACAAGTAATTGCAAAGACTATGGCCTGGATCAGGTACACCTTAGTCTCCAGACTGACATCGTTGCTCTTCAGTCCTCTGTAGAAGTCCCTGACAACAGACTTTCCAAAGCAATTTTCCTTTTATTTCCTGGCTGCTGGTACCAAAAGTGTTGATTGTGGAGCCAAAGAACCTAAGCTGTTAACAGTTTCAATCTCTTCACTATCCTAATGCTGCTAATCAGCCGAGTGGTGAGAATCTTTGTTTTCTTGATGTTGAGTTTCAATCCATATTGAAGGCTGCAGTCCTTGACCTTCTGCAGCAATCACTTCAGGTCCTCCTCAGTTTCAGGAAAAGAGTAAAGGTGTCAATGATTTAATTTTACTTTGATCCACAATTAATACCCATGGTTAATGGCAGTCAAGAAATCAAAAGTGCTACAGCACAAGGATATCAGTTTAAAGACTAATGTGTACCTGCTCTTTTCCATTACTTACCATGTATTTGAAAGTTGGACAGTGAACAAGGACATTGGAATAAGAATCAGTGCCTTTGGATTGTGTTGCAGAGGAGTGCTGAGTATCCCACTGACTGTCTTCAAGGAAATGCAACCAGGGTTCTCCTTTAAAAGGCAAGAATGATTGGTCTTACTTACTTTGAGCATGTTCTTAGGAGGAGCCAGTCTTTGGAATAAGACATCATGCTAGGAAAGGTAGACAGAGAAAGACCCTCAACAAATAACACAGTAAGTCTAACAACGGGCTAAAGCATATCAAAGGGTGAGGATGGTAAGACTTAGAGCAAGGTTCTGATCTGTTGTTCATAAGGTTGTCATGCTTCATAATTGACTTGGTGGCACCTAACAGCAACATACAAGACGAGGAACTCTGGTGGCATAGTCTGTAGAGACCTGCCCTGCTAACCAAAGGGACATGATTATCTGGTGCTTTGAAATGATCAGCGGCTCCATGGTAAAAAGATAGGCAATCTCCTCCTGTGTGATTTATAGCCACTGAAAACCTGCTGGAGGGTCAGTTATAAGTCATTTCTGAACCAAAAGCAATGACTAACTTTTATAAAAGACATAGGACTCTGGTGGTTTAGAGTCCATAGGGAGATGCATTGCTAACCCAAAGGTCTTGCTGCTTTGGCAGTTCTAACCTATCTGCGGCTCTGAGGGAGTAAGATGGGACATTCTCCTCTAGTGCAGCTTACAGCATTGGAAAGCCAAGAAAGGGTCAGCTATGAGTTGGTTCTACCCTGATAGTAGTAAGAGAGAGATACAAGACCTAATACAAGCTGCTAATGGAAAGGTCAGAGGTTTGAATTCACCAGCCAGTCTGTGGGACTGAAATGGTCAGTCTGGTACAAAAATGAAAAACAACAATATTTTAAATAAAACAGCAAAGATGCCCCCACCCCGAGAAAAGTCAGTCTCCTTCTGTAACTGCCACATCTTTCTCCCATGAAACAGCTGGTGGGCTTGAACCACCAACCTTTCAGTTACACAATTGTGTGCTCTGATTACTGTACCAATAGACTTGTATACAAGATTGCTCCAATATCTAAACCACTGCCATTGAGACAGTTCCAACCTATAGTGACCTTTCATCTGATTTCTGAGGATGTAAATCTTGCAGAGCACTCAGAAGATGTGAATGAGCAACCTTTCAGTTAGCCGCCCAACACCTAATGCACTATGTGACCTGAGCTCTTTATATCTTGTATACCAAAGCAAAACAGAACGATCTAGTGCTATCGAGTCATTTCTGAATTATGGTAACCCTCCATCAGGTTTCTACTCTGGGCTCTAGGATTGCTGTATGGTTCCAATCAACTTGATAGCAGTAGATTTTTATATAAGATATTGAAGCGTGCAGAAGTGTAAGAAATTATCTTAAAGAGGATTCAGTTGCTCTCCACCTCCTTTCTCTGTGTGTATGTAAGAGAAAAAAGAATGCTCACAAGAAGAAGCAGAACCCAGAAGGGAGAGGGGAGTAATGGAAGTAGGAGGAGGTAAGCGAAAGGAAAAAGGTTTGCACTAGCCCTTAATTCCAAAAACTCCAGTAGACACAACAGTTGATTTATAAGGAAAACAACCCCTATTTATACACACAGAAGTTCTAAAACACTAAACTATATTTAATGACAGATTTCTAGGATATATTACTAATATATTTTCAGAGTAAAGTATAATTCTACTTAAACAACTGTATTTATGTGTATATTTACGTTTGTATTAAGGTATACACACCATTGGTTACAGGTTAGGAAAGTTCTTATTTTAATAGATCTTTGCATTATTTCACTTGTTAAACAAATATTTTTATAATTTTAAAAACACCAAATAAAAACCGTATTATGCAAAACAGCATCAACAAACTAGTTCTGTTTCCCCTCACAATGCATTACTTCCCTATCCCCTCCATGCCCCTCTTAATTTGCTGTTGAAAGTGCTATATATCCCATTGACTGTTCACCTGATACCTGATAAACCAGTTGCAACAAGGGTTTAGCATACCAATTCACACATTTTCACACCAACTTTTATTAATGGCACTTAAGTTTTCTGTCTTGGCTTTTCTGCCACTTCCTATCCTCATTTTTTGTCCAGGGTCATTATCATTGACTAGAAGTACATCTAGGAATTCCTTCTGCTGAGTCTTAGCCAATCACAGGCTCAAGTTCAACCACCTACATTCTCCCTCCACCCGCCAGTTGTAGATTTAAGCATTGTTACCATTTCTTAAAAGCCTTCAGGGTAGGACCATTAAGTTTCCAGAACCGTGCTGTCCAATGCAAGCCATGTAAATGAAATAATTTTAGGCTTCTTAATAACTTGTAGTAACTTACATAGGTGTGTCAAGCACCAAAATGACTGCCCATCATGGGCAGTGTTTGGTGGAGCTCCCAGATTGATTCAGGTTTGGAAGCAGGAGTGGCATCCACTTCCTAAACCACATGCCTCTGGAAACTCTATGAACTTGGAGAAATGATAGTTATAGAAAAGCTTCAAGCCTTTTGTTCATAGGGTTGCTATGAGTCATGCTCGATTAGATGGCAGCCAGCAATAGGAAGTCACTGCCCTTCAGTTGGAACGAATTCATAGCCTTCTTGCAAGTTTCTGAGACTTTAGTCATATGGGAGGAGACTGTCCATCTTTCTCCCACAGAGCTGCTGGTGGCTTCAAACTGCTTGAGAGGCACCATCTTTGGTTTGCAATACAACTCCCTCCAGATTACGCTACCAGTAGTAGTAGTAGTTCTAAGTCAGAACCAACTCATAGCTGACCCTCCAGGAAGTTTTCAGAGGGGTTTAATTGCCTGGGAGGAGACTGCCCCTCCCTTCTGCAGAGCACCTGGTGGATCTGAACCACATGACTTTGGGTTGGCTGTGCAACTCTTTACCACTATGCCCCCAGAGTTCCCTTTACACTTGCTTGTATTAATATTTAACAAGTAAATTTTAATGTCTTACTAAACCAAGATATCTAAAATATTACCATTTCAACATGTAACCAATACAAATCAAGATATTTTACATTTTTTCTTCATACAAAGTTTTAAAAATTCAGTGTGTACATCATATTTCTAATCAATATCCATTTGTACTAGTTACATTTTAAAAATTTTTATTATTAATTTTAATGAAAATTTACAGAGACTTTGGATTTCCATTCATTTATTGTTGTCCTTTCCCCCACCCCCCACCCCGCCCTGGTACTAGTCACATTTTAAGTGCTGAATGTGCCTAGTGGCTACCCTACTGGACAGCATACTTCTAGAAGAGTCCACTCTCCCAAGGGCCTGTTCCTCTTCGATGACTAGGAGGAAATGGTGGCATAGGCCCTAAGGAGTTGTACTACTAACTCAAAGGCCAGGCCTCTTTGATGGTTTTAATTCACTAGCAGTTCCTTGGGAGAAAGATGTGCAATATCCCCTCCTGTGCAATTTACAGAAGGGTCAGCTATGAATCAATTCTGGCTCAGAGTTTTTGAGTTTTGGATTACCTGTTGCTAGCAACCCTATGTACAACAGATTTGAACCCTGCCCTATCCTCAAACAGTCTGAATCTGACATACCTAATCCCATTGCCCCAGTTATTGTGTCAGTCCATCTCATCTGGGGTCATCCTTTCCTGCACTGTCGCTCTACACTTCTAAGAAAATGGTCCCTCCTGGCCACGTGCCCAAAGTACGTGAAGCTTCGAAATCCTTGCCTGCAAGGAGAAACTTGGTTTCACCATCTCGAAGACTGACCTATTTGTTGCTTGGCGATTCATGATATGTTCAACACTCTTCTCCAGCATCACAACTCAAAGGCACAATTCTTCTTAGTCATTGTCCGGCTCTCTGATGCACAGCATGTAATTGTGACGACCATGGACTACCTTTTCCAAATTCATTAAAACTTCCAGAGTATAAATAAAGAGCTATGCACAAATACTCTATCAAAACTATAATTCTATGCACACCCATGTTTATTGCAGCTCTGTTCACAATAGCAAGGAGTTGGAAACAACCCAGGTGCCCATCAACAAACGAATAGATAGAGAAGCTGTGGTATATTCACACAATGGAATACTATGCTGCATTGAAAAACAAGGAACTCATTCAATATTATTCAAAATGGGTGAGCCTGGAGGACATTATGCTGAGTGAAATATCTCAGTCGCAAAAGGACAAATATTGCATGGTGCCACTGCTGTAAAATGGGACTGATATCAGGGTGGGGGTAAGACTGAGAAAAACCTGTATAAATTGTGTATACTGCAGTGAAACAGATGAGGGACTGAATAATTTAAAAGCGGTATATGATAGGGTATTATGGTTGTCACAGGAATCCACAATTAAGGTTGCATGGTGGAGTGTACTTGGGGCAGTGGGAAGGGTGCGGGGAGATTGTGTACCAGGGATGGAGTCTTTCTTTTTCTTTTAAAAGAGAGGAGCGAACTCGGGGGTGGGGGGGAGAGGGCTGGGTGGGTAGAGAAGTGCAGCAATGAATGAATGGAAATCCAAATTCTCTGTAAATGTTCATTAAAGTTATTTAAAAAAAAGATTAGGTTAAAAAAAACCACCAAAACAATGTATTCAAATTTTGTAAATAAACTAGTATGACAAAAAAAAAAAACCCCACAAAAAAAACCCCCAGCTATAATTCTGAATTCTATTAGGCCTTTCCTGAAAACCAATTCTATCTTCTTCGTTTTTCTCACTCAAAGGAGAGTCAGGAGGCAGTAGAATGTGCTAGTTAGTACGGAGATTAGAATCTTGGCTTTGCCATTTGCTTTCTGTCACTCAAGTTTCTTTTCTATCAAGGAGAAGTACAATATTTATAGAACTTAGGGTTTGTTTTTTTTTTAAATAAAATCTGTCAAAGACTTTCTAAAGAGCAGAGATACCAGTTTAAAGAATATATATATCAGGATGGGTGTCTCAGAGGCAGTGCGATTGGCACAGGATAGAGCAGGGTTTAGGGCTGTTGTACATAGGGTCGTTGTGAGTTGCAAGCGACTCAACAGCACATAACAACAACAATATATAAATGATGTCAGGCTGGAGACTAAGGTGTACCTGATCTGGCTATAGTCTTTGCAATTATGTGTTATGTATCAGAGAGTTGGACAGTGACTAGGGATGATAGAAAGAATTGATGCCTTTGAGCTGTGGTGCTGGAGAAGAGTGTTGGACTGCCAGGAGAATAAACAGGTTTGTTCTGGAGAGGGTAAAGCTGGGCTGCCCCTTGGAGTCAAGGATTCTGAGGCTTCGTCTGACATACTTTGGGCATGTTGCAAGGAGGGACCGGTCCTTGAAGAGGGACGTCATGTTTGGGAGAGTGGAGGGACAGCGCAGGAGAGGAAGACCCTCGATGAGATGGATTGATTCTGTGATTGGGGTGGTGGGAGTGAGTGTGTTGGAGATGGTAAAGTTGGCACTGGATAGAGCAGGGTTTAGGGCTCTTATACATAGGGTCACTATGAGTCGCAAGCGACTTGGCACATAACTATACACACACACACACACACACACACACACACACACGATGGAAGCAGGAGTGGTATCCACTTCCATAATAGCTTGCTTCTGGAAACCCTATGAACCTGGAGAAAGGATCAAAGTTACACAGGAGGTGTCCAGGACTTTCGTTCATAGGGTCGCTATGAGTCACCCATGACTCGACGGCACTTAACAACAGCAGGATAGAGAAGAGAGAGCAGTTGGCCTAGCGGACAGAAAGTCATGCTCCCAAGCCATAGGTGGGTGACTCTACTCTGTGGCCCTCAGACCTGCCTTTAATTGTTTTTGGTAAAACATTTTCTAGGTCGTGTAACCCTGGTATGTCCACTTGCTGTATAGAGGTAACTCATGGTTGCTGTGAAGCCGAACACTGTGACACTGATGAGTCAAATGCGAGAATAGTTACCCATGGAGGACAGTGTTTGGTGGAGCTCCCCAAATAAAACAACATGGAAGCAGGAGTGGCATCTACTTCTGTAATAGCTTGCCTCCAGAAACCCTGTGAACCTGGAGAAAGGATGAAATTTATACACGTGTCCAGGACTTTCGTTCATAGGGTCGCTATGAGTCACCTATGACTTGATGGCAATTAACAACAACAACATGTGTGTGTGTGTGTTGGAGGTGGTGATACACACACACACACACACACAAATATATATATAAAAATTTCCCCCTCCATCTCATATATATATATTTTTTTTTGTTTGTTTGGTTTTTTTTTTGCATGTTGTCAGGAGGAACCAGTCAAAAGATACGCTAAGAAAGGTGGAGGGTCATAGAAAGAGAGGAAACTCTTAAACAAAATGGATTGAAACCGTAGCTGTTAACTGTGGGCTCAAACGTATCAGAGATGGTGAGGATGGCTCAGGACAGGGCAGGTTCAGATCTATGAGTTACTGTCAACTTTAGGGCACCAGAGAACAAAAACTTTGTAAGTGGGCAGTGGTGGTTCACTGATGGCATTCTCACCTCCTTTCTATGCAGAGTCATGATTAAATTTCCAAGCAGCCACCACTCTTGTGTCAGTTGATGTGTAGCTGTTGCTATGATGCCGAATAGGTTCCAGCAAAGCTTTCAAAGATCTCTTTGCCTGATGATCGATCTATTTCCAAAAACTTGCTAGTTAAAGACCTTAGAAAATGGTCCAGTTGGCCGTGATCAATGTACATAGGAAGATAGTGCAGGTCTGTCTGGATGGTATTTTGTTTGGTTTTGCATAGGGAATCTCAACTTCACTGTAGCTAACAACTTTATGGATCATTATCAAAGTTAAACTAATTAACATACATAAAATGAAAAAAACACACAACCAACCAGTCCTTATTGTGGTCAAGTGGTAACCAACTTATAGCTGCCCCTCCAGTGGGTTTTTGGATAAACTTCCCGTATTTCTCCCGCGGAGTCGCTGGTGGTTTTGAACCGTCAGAGAAACACATTGCCTTTTGGTTAACAGTAGAACTCTCTATAGACCAGGCCACCAGATCCCCCTAATCCTCATGAGAATCTGGAAATGTGTCAGGCGACTAAGTCTTCAAAACATATTAACTCTTACCCCAAGTAAACTCTGCAGGCCTGAGATAGGTCCCTAGAAAATACGAGAAATCCTGGCAAGACATTTAGAAATCTAGAAAGAGTTCAAGACTATATATACACTCTGGTTGTCAGGGACCTATAATGTGGACTGACCAAACCCCAATAAACCGCACTCCTTCATTAACATCTCCTTTCCAGACTCGGCAGTTAGCTCTGTCTGGCCGAGGCTGAGCTGTGAAAAGTGTATTTTAAAAAAGAAGTAAGACTGAGGTGGGACATAACGGAGACCCGAGAAGAGACGTCCTAAGGCTAGACTACCAAGACAACTATTACGACTCTACCTACCAAAACGCCTTCCTGTCGCGGGGCGGAAGCCCAGAGCGAATGGCTGGCAGCCCCGGGGAGAGGCGTGGCCAATAACAGAGGCCCCGCCCACCACCCTCCTGGAACCGACGCACCGCCCTGACGTACGTCCTGCCGCAGCCAATCGAGAAACGAGCACCACGTTCAAATAAAGACGGCGGGTGAACATGGCCTTATGTCCTGGGACTGGGGAATGATCGACTTCAATACTCCTCCAGAAATGTGGCAGGTGAAAGAGCCGAACTTCAGAGCGTCAGCTTCGCCCCAGCCGGTGAGCGCGAGAGGCTCTCGGGGAGAAGTGGCCTGAGGCTAGGACGCTGGCAGTGCTTTGTGTCTTTGTGAAAGCTGGAGGGCGCTTCTGGTCTGTTCCTCCTGCCACTTCTCCCAAGATGGGTATTACTGCGGGAGCGCCAGCTAGCTAGCAAAACCCAGATTTCTCACACTTGTTGTCTTCTTTCATTTTCAGGGGAAAACAACATTAAGAACTCCTCTGAGAGAACTTAACCTGCAATCATGTGTCAGCACTAACTCTGGTAAAACGCCACCTTTGTGCTTATCATCAACCCCAACACAGTGCGAGCTGCCTCTGCAGGTGAGATTAGTCTTCTCTCTCTCTCTCTCTCTCTCTCTCTCTCTCTCTCTCTC
>NW_006399844.1:7522597-7542390 GCF_000299155.1 Elephantulus edwardii | reverse complement strand
TCTCTCTCTCTCTCTCTCTCTCCTTCTCTCCTTCTCTCTTTCTCTCTCCCCCTCTCTCATGAACAGATTTTATTTCTTTTTAGAGACGTTTTAGGTTTACAGAAAAAGAAAAAATATAGGGTGCTCATATAGTCTCCCTCTTCAGCATACAGTTTTTGTTCTCATCTTGTGTTCTTGTGGCACGTTTGTTATGATTGAACCAACATCAATTCATAGTTATTAACTAAGCTCTTTCGTTTATAACTCTAAACCTTTCTTTTTTTAGTCGTCAGGCCATTTCCAGGACTGGGCTCTTTGCCCAGGCTGAGAGCTCAAAGGAACAGAGGTCTCAGGCTGGAACATAATTAATAACGATAATGAACTCTTCTACCTCAGTGACTTCTATTTACAGCTATTCAGGCCAACAGAGAGGTGCCCTAGGACAGTTAAAGGAAATCCACAGAGAATCTGAACATCTATTTAGCAGGTAGTTTTTATCACCTCTTCTTCCTTCTAATCTTTTCCAAATAGTGTGAAGTAATGTCACCATGATTGGTAGTTTTCCTCTTAATGTAGTTCATTCTTGAACGATTTTTCTGCTACACCTGTGAGACAATAGCCATCCATTCCAAGAGGTGGTCAAAACTGCATGACCCAGTTATACATGGCTGGAAGCTAAGATACTTGGACTCAATTTGAGCCTCTTGTAGAATTGCTTTTACTGAGTTGTTTGCCAAGGGCCCTAAGAGAAAATAGCCATGTAGAAACTACTTTTTTTACATGTTTAAAACTTGTTATAGATTGAAACTGACCCCTTTATAAGAATCCTAAAGAGACCTGAGAAGGTGGACTCTGAAGAGGAGTGTGGCATCAGAATTGGAGGGAGACTTATTAATAACCTGCATTATGCAGATGACACAGCCTTGCTTGCTGAAAGTGAAGAGAGTTTGAAACACTTGTTGCAGATCAAGGAATGCAGCCTTCTGTATGGATTGTAGCTCAGTGTCAAAAAAAACAAAGATTCTTACCACTGGACTGATAGGTAGCATTGTGGTGGATGGAGAGGAAATTGAAACTGTCAACAGATTCATCTTGCTTGAATCCACAATTAACACCTTTGATACTAGCAGTGAGGAAATAAGGAGACACACTGCACCAGGAAAGTCAGCAGTTAGGGACCTCTCCAAATTATTGAGGAGTAATGATGTCAATTTGAGGACTAAGATGCGTCTGATTCAGGACATACTCTTTCCGATTACTGGCTATGCATCTGAGAGCTGGGCAATGAATAAGGATGACAAGAATTGACACCTATGAGCTGTGGCGTTGGAGAAGAGCACTGAGCATCCTATTGATGGCTAAGAGAATAAACAGCTATGTCTTGGAGAGGGTGTAGTTGGAGAGCTCACTGGAGACAAGAATGATGAAGTTTTACCTCATATACTTTAGGTATGCTGCTAGAAGAGATTATTCTTGGAGAAGGACATGATGCTGGGAAGGGTCAAGGGTCATCAAAGAAGAGGAAGACCCTCAAACAGGTGGATTGACACAGCGATTGCCGCAGTAGGCTCTTGCGTGTCAGGATGTGTGAGGATGGCACAGGATAGAACAGAGGTCAGATGTTTTGTTCATAGGGTTGCTATGAGTTGTACTCGACTCAGTGGCACCTAACAACAACAGAGACTTGGTGCCATACTGCTTAAGAGCGCTACTGCTAACTGAAAGGTTGGCAGTTTAAACCCAGCAGCTGCACTGAGCAAAAAAATGCGTGGCAGTCGTCTTTCTTAAAAATTATTAGGTACTCTCAGATCAGTTACGATTCATAGCAGCCCTATGTACAATGGAAGAAAGTGCTGGCCAGTCCTACACCATCCTCACAACCACTGCTGTGTTGGAGCCAGTGTTGCAGCCACTATCTCAATCCATCTTGTGGAGGGACTTCCTCCTTTTTACCATCACTTTTACCATGCTTGATGTCCTTGTGCCAGAACTTGACCTTTCTGATAACTTCAACACTTATCATCTTTGCTTCCAAGGTTGTGCTTGTGCTTCCAAGGTTCTGGTTGTTGTTCTTCCAAGACAAATTTGTTGGTTCTTCTGGCGGTCCACTGTAATTCAAGGTCATAACATTTATTTGGTCTTCTTTATTGTGACTTGGTGCCATCAAGTCAACTCCAACTCAGCAACCCTCTGAACAGTGGGTTGAAACTTTGCTCTGTTCTATACCATCCTTGCAATTGTCACCATGCTCATGCCCATTGTTGCAGTCACTGTATTACTCTATCTCATTGAGGGTCTTACTTTCATTCTCAGACCTTCTGCCTTTCCCAGCATGATATCTTTTTCCAAGGCCTAGCCTCTCTCTGATGGCCTCGTGATAAGAATCTGTGCTGCAATCCTGAAGGCACAGTTCGAATCTACCAACTGCTCCATGAGAGAAGGATGGGCAGTCTCCTTCCATGCTATTAACTGCCTCTGAAAACCCATTGAAGGGTCAGCAATGGGTCAGTTCCAACTCAATGGTACAAAACAGCTCCTCTTGACAAAACTGTGTGAGATGAATGTTCAGTATCTTTGCCTCTAAGAAGCTCTGTGGTTACACTTTCTCAAAGCTTTACTTGGTCTGGCAGTCCATGGGACATTCATTACCTGCACCAGTGCCACAATTCAAAAACATTGATTTTTCGTTGGTATTCCTTAGTCATTGTCCAGCTTTCACATGCATATGAAGGAATACTCTGGCTTGTGACAGGCAAACTTTAGACTGAATCCTTACTTTTTAAAAGCACTTTGGAGAGTTCCTTGACAGCAGCAAATTTGTTCAGTGCAACATGTGTTTTAATTTCTTCACTGCTCTTACCATGGGTATTGATTGTGGATCCAAGTAAAATGAAAAACTGACAACTTCAGTCTTCTCCGTTTATTATGATGTTGCCTAATGGTGCTGTGGTGAGGATTTTCGTTTTCTTGTTGAAGTGTAATTTTTATTGAAAGCTAAAAGCTTTGATCTTCGGTAAATTCTTTTCAAGTTTTTTCACTTTCTGCAAGCAAGGTTGAGTCATTTCCATAACATAGAATGTTGATGAGTCATCCTCCAGTTTTGATGCCATGTTCTTCTTATAGTTCAGCTTCTCTAATGATTTGCTCAGCATGCAGGTTGAATAGATGCAGAGAAAGGATGGAACCCTGATGCATATGTTTCCTTTTTTAAGTATTATAGTATCCATATTTTTTTTCCTCACCACTGTACCAATAGACAACATCATGATAGATTGAAGTTGTCAATGATATCATTTTACTTGGATCCACAGTTAACACCCATGGTAAGAGCAGTCAAGAAATCGAAATATAGCTTTGTGCAGCGATTATTGCTAATTGAAAACTTTTCCCAAGAAATCGAAATATGTGTTGCATTGGGAAATCTTTAAGGTGATTTAGACTTTTATTAGTAGTAGTCATCTTAATAGTCCTCCATTACTCAATTTCAAAGCTACTTCATATTTTTAAGTATTGATCATGTTGTTGTTGGTGGTGGTGTTATGTGCCGTCGAGTTGCTTGCGACTCATTGCGACCCTATGTACAATAGCCCTAAATTTTGCTCTGTCCTGTGCCAATCTCACTGTCTCTGATATTCCCATCCCGATTAACCCAGTCACTGAATCAATCCACCTCATAGAGGGCCTTCCTCTCCTGCGCTGTCCCTCCACCCTCCCAAGCATGATGTCTCTCTCTAAGGACCGGTCTCTCCTCACAACATGTCCAAAGTATGTTAGATGGAGCCTCAGAATCCTTGCCTCCAAGGAGCCACCCAGTTTAACCCTTTTTAGGATGAATCTGTTTGTTTTCCTAGCAGTGCATGGTACTCTCAATACTCTTCTCCAGCACCACAGCTCAAAGGCATCAATTCTTCTTCTATCCTCCTTGGTCGTTGTCCAACTCTATGATGCATAACAAGTGATTGCAAAGACCATGGCCTCTATCAGATGCACCTTAGTCTCCAGAGATACTCCATTGCTCTTCAGTACTTTGGAGAGATCCCTAACAGCAGACTTTCCCATGGCAATGCGCCTTTTAATTTCCTGGCTACTGGTGCCAAGATTGTTGACTGTGGAGCCAAGCAAACTAAAGCTGTGAACAATCTCAATCTCATCACCATCCATTCTGATTATGTTGTTGTTGTTATATGCCATCGAGTCACTTGCGACTCATAGTGACCCTATATACAAGAGCTCTATACGCTCTTCTATCCTGTGGCAACCTAGCCATCTCAAACACACTTTTTCCCACCTCTCCAGTCACAGAATTGATCCATCTCATCAAAGGTCTTCCTCTCCTTCGCTGCCCCTCCACTCTGCCAAACATGATGTCCGTCTCCAAGGACCAGTCCTGCCTTGCAACATGCCCAAAGTATGTCAGATGAAGCTTTAAAATTCTTGACTCCAGGGAACATTCTGGCTTCATCCTCTCCAGGACAAACCTGTTTGTTCTCCTAGCAGTACTCTTCTCCAGCACCACAGCTCAAAGGCATCAATTCTCTTTTTTTTTATTATTTTTTTTATCAATTCTCTTTCTATCAACCCTATTCACTGTCCAACTCTCTGATACATAGCATGTAATTGCGAAGACTATCACCTGGATCAGGCACACCTTAGTCTCCAGCCTGACATCATTGCTCTTCAGTACTCTTGAGAGGTCCCTCACAGCCGACTTTCACAATGCAATCCGTCTCTTGATTTCCTGGCTACTGTTACCAAGAGTGTTGACTGTGGAGCCAAGTAAATTAAAACTGTTAACTATCTCAATCTCTTCACCATCCATACTGATGTTGACAATTGGCCCAGTGGTTAGAATCTTTGTTTTCTTGATGTTGAGTCCATATAGGAGGCTGTAGTCCTTGACCTTCTGCAGTAAGCGCTTCAGGTCCAACTCAGTTTCAGCAAGCAGGGTTGTGTCATCTGCATAATGCAGGTTGTTGATGATTCTTCCAATTCTGATGCCACATTCCTCTTTGCATAGCCCAGTGTCTCGGATGATCCGTTCTGCATACAGATTGGAAAGGTATGGAGACAGAATACATCCCTGACGAACCCCCTTCTTGATTTTGAACCATGCAGTATCTCCTTGTTTTGTTCTGACAACTGCCTCTTGGTCCAAGTATAAGTTTTGCATTAGCACAATCAAATGTTCTGGGATTCCCATTCTTCTCAGAGTCAGCCACAGCTTATTGTGATCCATACAGTCAAAAGCCTTTGCATAGTCAATGAAGCACAGACAGACATTCTTCTGGTATTCTTTGCTTTCTGCTAAGATCCATCTAACATTAGCTATAATATCCCTAGTACCATGACCTCTTCTAAATCCAGCCTGCACATCTGGCAGTTCTCTGTTGAAATATTGTTCCAAACATTTTTGGATAATTTTCAGCAGAATCTTGCTTGCATGTGATATTAATGTTATTGTTCGGTAATTTCCGCACTCTGTTGGGTCACCTTTCTTTGGAATGGGAACAAATATCGATCTTTTCCAGTCAGTTGGCCAGCTGGCTGTTCTCCAGATTTCTTGGCACAACTTAGTGAGCATATCCAGGCCAGTGTCTGTTGAAATATGTCAATTGGTATGCCATCAACTCCTGGAGCCTTATTTTTTGCCAATTCCTTCAGAGAAATTTGAACTTCCTCCTTCATCACCATTGGCTCTTGCTCATATGTCATTTCATGAAATTCTTCCGTGTCAGCCAATTCCTTCTGATACATTATAGCGGTGCCCTAATCTTAGTTCCTTAATGCTTCTATATTAGAAATATAGTACTGCTATAAAATGGCACAGGACAGGGCAAGGTTTCAATCTATAGTTTATAGGGTCACTATGAAATATACCCCACTCAATGGCACCTAACAGTAGTATGTGTGTGTGTATGTATACACACACACACACACACACACACACGTTCATATCCATATGCGTCCATATTATCATACTTTACCCCCTAAATGCAATCCTATTTTTCCTCCTCCACCCCACACAGAGCTTAGCTCCACCTTTCCTTGCCCTTTCAGACCTCTGGAATCAGGTTCTTACACATGCCCTGTTCTTGCCAGGTAACCATTTTAACAAGCTGCTGTTTATCCTTCCATATTTTCCTCTGCATTCTTATGGTAATTTGTAACTGTCTATGTTGCTGTTGTTATGTGCTGTTGTGTCGCTTACGATTCTCAGTGACCCTATTTACAACACCCTAAACCCTGCTCTGTCTTGTGCCAGTCTCACTGTCTCCGACACACCCATCCTGATTACCCCAGTGGCTGAATCAGTCCACCTCATACAGGGTCTTCCCCTCCTGCACTTTTTCTCCATCCCCCCAAGCATGATGTCCCTCTCTAAGGACTGGTCCCTCCCCTGTCAATTAAGTCCATTCTGACTCATGGTGATCCTCCACTGAGTTTTTCGTGTAAGTTGTATGTGTTGTGTTTTTGTATGTGTATGTAGGAGAGAGTGTGTGTCTAAAGCTTCTAAAATAGTTTTATTATTTTTTGTGCGTGTACTGTCAAATCTGATCTGACTAGTAAAGGAGGAGATTGATTCTCCTTGTCCAGCAGAGCATCTGGTGGATTCGAACTGTGTACCTTGGGACTGCAGTGCAGCTTCTTGCCACTGGGCCACTAGAGCTCCCTTAAAGCTTCTAAAATAGTTTTATTTTATTTAGTTGAAGATATATATTTTTTTATCATTATTTGTCTAGATGTGCATCTTGACATTCCTGCTTAGAACTTGGTGAACCATTTTAATATGCGGACTCACATCTTTTTTTACCCTAGGAAAATTTTCTTATAATATTTGTTTAAGCAGTACCTCATCTGTATATATTCTCTTTTCTCCTAAAACAACTTTCTTTTTTTAAAAAGATAGATTTATTAGAAAGTTACATCCCCAAAAGGATAGACCTCCCTCCTTGAAAGGAAATATGGAGGAGAGGACTGAAATAACTTATTTTTTTTTTAAAATTATGGTATGAAATATACACAGCAAATCATTTGTTGGCTCAATAATTACTGTATGCATTCCTGAACCTTTTGTATTCATGATAGATTTCCTAGATTTACCATCCAATTCTCTTTGCTTTCTCCTCAGATGTATATTTCTTTGTATTTTTATCTTTGCTTTAAATATTTCTTTCACCTGATCTTCCAGGCCTATAGTTCCAGTCTCAATTCTGACCGTACTATTTCAATTTACTGAAATATTCAGTTTAATAGTAATGTTTATTATTTTCAGAAAGCCTTTTGGGGTACATGTATATTTTAATCTTTTGAATATTCATGTTTTTCCCTTCTTTTTGGTTCAGATAGTCATATATCTCTTATAGCAGCTCTGTTTTGTTAAGGCTATGTTTTTAACTCTTTTAGGATTTATCCTTTCTCTGACTGCTTTATGCACTTAAATACGTGACTGTTTTTCTTTTCTTGCTTGTCAGGTTTCAGGTCCAGCTAATGGAAGACCTTAAGTTGCAGCATTCCTGCAAGTGGTAGAAGGTTCTGGGTCTCTGTCCCTGTGAACCAATAGGACATAGCTTTTCAGTCCTTTGTCCAAACAATTGGGTGGAGTTTCTACTTTTCAGTCTCCTCTGCTATAAGTAATAGAGTTCTTCAAGTTCCAGAGAGTGAATGGATTTAATGCACATATTTGGGATGTTCTCAGCTTTTGGGACCAGGCAGAGGAGGCCATCGACATAGGTGATGTTATTCTTTATCCCTGAGTTTCATGGTTTTTTGTGGGCCAAGTGCCATCCACCCTGTCCAGTCATTACTAAAGAGCTTTCTGACTCTGGTCCCCAGATTCTTGTCTGTTCCATAGAGAGAAATCTTGTACCAGCTCTAACTTCTGACAGAACTTGAGTCTTCCCTCACATCCTATAGCTCTCGCCTCCCTATTCTTGAAATTGTTAGTAGGAATGGAGAAGGACTGGAACACATTTAAGCTACTATCTCCTGATGATGGGAACAGATTTGCTCATTTTTATTGACGCTGAGGGCCCTTCAAAGGACCCAAAATTGTCCTTAAGGTTTTTTTCTACTTCTATTGGGTTTCTGTCCCTATAAACCTGGAGAAGGGACGAAAGTCATACAGGTGTTCAGACTTTCGTTCATAAGGTCACTATGAATCGCCTATGACTCGATGGCACTTAACAACAACAACAACAAAAACAACAACACAACAGCGGGGGGCGGGGGTGTGGAGAGAGAGAGAGAGAGAGCGCGCACGCAGTTGGCCTAGCGGACAGAAAGTCAGTCATGTTCCCAAGCCAAAGGTGGGTGACTCGATTCCATGGCCCTCAGGCCTGCCTTTAATTGTTTCTGGTGAAACATTCTAGGTCGTGTAACCCTGGTATGTCCACTTGCTGTACAGAGGTAACTCGTGGTTGCTGTGAACCCGAACACTGTGACACTGATGAGTCAAATGCAAGAAAGGTCACCCGTGGAGGACAGTGTTTGGTAGAGCTCCCTGATTCAAACAAGCTTGGAAGCAGGAGTGGCACCACTTCCTAATTACTTGCTTCTGGAAACCCTATGAACCTGGAGAAAGGACAGAAGTCACACAGGTGTCCAGGACTTTAGTTCATAGGGTCGCTATGAGTCACCTACGACTCGATGGCACTTAATTTGGTTTCTGTAATAAATAGCAAGGATTAGTTAAATTCTTACCTAATCAGAACTAATATGAGCTCTTTCCTTTTGAGTTTTTGATGCAGTGCTCTGCATCCATAATTGTATGTTGGGAATTTGAGTTTACTGCCTTGATTGACTAGTTCTGTTTCCTTTGCAGAAAAACAGCAGCTCATCTTCACTGAATTTTGTCAGTACGAAGAGGACAGATTCCCCTTCAGAGCAATTCATCTCTCCCTCAAAGTGGCTGGAAGCTGGTCAGCATGAATCAGATAAGGATCTCCCACATCAGGTTCCTAAACCCAACTCTGCTCCTAGAACATCGGAGGAAGCAGTATTCCCAGGGGATAACTGTCTAGTTAAAACTATGGTCCTAACCTCCTCTCCGGTGAGTCAGCAGCAAGTCATTACACTTGGGACTCCTTTAGATGTCATTGCAGCGACAAACAGCTTCTCTCTAGATGAGCCTTTGAGATCAGAAGATCAGATGAGAGGAGGGGCGGCACTCTGTCCAGAAGATAGCTTTTCTAAAGTTGTTGCTACTTTGTCTGAGGATCCTCCATGCTGTCTTTTGGAATTTTTACCAAATCCCTGTTCTGAGCAACAAATACACGGCTCCCAGGAAAATTTGAGAGACAGTAGGACTGAACCTGTACCTGAAAGTCCTGTTTTGCCAGATTTAATGCTCCAACTTTCCCTTTCAACTTCTTTGGAAACAGACTTCCCTAGTAATCATGTGGACCCAGGGGAAGAAATTGGAGAGCACATAGCAATAGAGGAGAGAGAAATGGGCTTTTCAGCTCTCTCAGAACAAGTGGAATTGGAAGATAAAGCACTTGTCTCAGCTATGGAAGATATTCTGTCCACATGCCTGACACAAAATCCAGTAGAAATAAAATCTGAGGAGGTTCCAGATACAGCAGTAGAAGATGCTGGTAGGATTCTTGTCTCTGACACTGGGCCCTGGATGTCTCCACTGAATTGGCTGGGAAAAGGTGTAAATACCTCAGTCATGCTGGAAAATCTCTGTCAGAGCTTATCCCTCCCTTCTGTGCTTCAAGATACTGTGATTAGCGCTTCTCCTTTCACTACTTGCTCAGTGGGGACTTGGTTTACTCCCCCAGCAGTACAGGAAAAGAGTACAAACACAACACAGACAGATGAGGGCAATAAGGACAAAGCTCCTTCTGAAACAGAGCACCTCATGCGGGGGTGAGTGTCCCTATCCTTGTGCAACCTGAGCGCTGTAACTCTAAATCCCTCACTCTCATCTCTTCCCTTTCCTTATTGTCCGCATATTCCTCTCTTCCTCCTGCAGACATCCTCCAGACCTGACTGCTTTGTCTCGACATGACCTGGAAGAGAACCTGTTGAGTTCGCTTATCATTTTGGAAGTTCTCTCTCGCCAGCTGCGAGACTGGAAGAGTCAACTGGCTGGCGCTCACCAGGGAGCTCAAGACAGTAGCACACAGACTAACAGCTCTTCTAGTGAGGTAAGAAAGGGCCTCCCCAAACTTAGAGAGTGCCAGTGGCCCCTATCTCTTAGAATGTAAACTGACAGAGGAGAAAGGAGACTGTTAACCACAAGTTTATTCTTAGAAGAGATTATTGGAGAGATCTACATTTTCCAGAAAGAAAACAAGCAAGCAAAGTTGATTTTGTTGTTGTTGAGAATATATACACCACAGGACATACAGCAGTAATTTCTCCATCTATAATTTAGTGACAATGATTACAGTTTTTAAGTTGTGTCATCCTTCCAAGGAAAGTATTTTTTTAAATTTAATTAATTTTATTTTACTTAAGATGCCTGTAAACAAAACAAAACAAAAAGTCATTTTTAACTATTCCCAATACCATTGGGTTATCAAATACCAGAATGGCTTCCCAGTGTGAACAGTGTTTGGTGGAACTCCCAGTTATAAAATAAGTTGTAAAGGAGTGGCATCTACTTCCTAAACCACATCCCTCCGGAAACTCTATGAACTTGGAGAAATGACAAGAGTTATGGAAAGGCATTAGGTCTTTTGTTCATAGAGTTGCTATAAGTTGTGCTCAACTCGATGGCAGTCAACAGCAACAACAACAACAACAGTACAATTCAGTAACATTCTTTACTTTATCCAATTATTATCATTATCTATCTCTAAAAGGTTTTCATCACCATAGACTAAAGTCAGTACTCAATAAACAACAAATTACTACTTCCCTTCCACCAGCCATTAATAAACTTCTGCCTCTATGCATTTGTCTATTCTAGATAGTTTACATCAGTAGGATCAAGTAATATTTGTCACTGGGTGTCCAACTTTCACTCAGCATAATAGTCTCAGGGCTTATCTGTGTTATACCATATACCAGAAACATCATTTCTCCTTATATACCTCCAATAAAATTCCACTGTATGAATGTGTCAAATCATGTTTTGCCTATACAGTCATCTGTTCATAGGCATGTGACATTGTGTATTATTTCATTTTAAGGAGAGGAGAGTGTTGAGATTCATCTCCGCACATTATGGTAGCCAGAGCTAGCTCTGGCTTATCTTTGGTATCTTTTCTGAGATTTCTGAGCCAGTTGTCCATACTTCCTTTTTCATCATTCTCTAGACTATAAATGGAGTGCCCTCTGCAGCTTTACCCCATGTGGCTCCCCTCCTAAGAGTCCAAGGAAAGTTTTAAAGGAATCATTTTACAAATGGGGTGGTGTTTTTGTTATTAGGTGCCATTGAGTCAAGTACTACTCTAGTGACCTTATAAACAAGAGACCTGAACCCTGTCCCATCCTGTGCCACCCTTATCATCTCTGACACTCTTGAGCTCATTACTGTAGTCATTGTGTCATTCTATCTCCTTTAGGGTCTTTCCTTTCTTTCTCTGCCCTTTCCAAGCATGATGTCACTCTCCAAAGAATAGCTTCTCCTAACAGCTGGCCCAAAGTATGTGAGATGAAGCTTTACCCTTCTTGCCTCCAAGGAGTACTCTGGCTATACTTTTTCTAAGACTATTTGTTCTTTAGTCAGTCCAGTATTCTGGCAGATATTCAATACTGTTCTCCAACACTACAAATCAAAGGCATCAATTCCTCTGTCATCTTTATTCATTGTCTGGCTCTATCCATCTGAATAATAAGTGATTGAGAAGACCATGGTTTGAAGCAGGTGCACCTTAGTCTTGAAAGTGACATCATTGCGCATCAGCACTTTGGAGAAGTCCCTAACAGCAGACTTGCCTAATGCAATACATCTGATTTCCTGACTGCTGATAACCAAAGGTGTGGATTCTGGATTCAAATAAGATGAAATTTTTGACAGTTTCAATTTTTTTTCCATCTTTCACGTATTCCCTTTGTTAAATGTCTTCTCTTTTTCTCCATTCTCAATCACCCATTTCTTTACTATAGAAGGACATTTGTTAAAAAAAAAACCCAAAACTTTAAATAAATATATTAAAAATAAAGGGCTTATTTCCACATTTCACGTTGTCACAGGATACACTATGATAAATTGAGAAATGATTGAAACTGTCAAAGATTTCATCTTGCTTGGATCAAAAATCAACACCCTTGGTACCAGCAGTCGCAAAATTCGGAGACATATTACACTGGGCAAGTCTGCTGTCAGGGATCTTTCCAAAATGCTGAAGAGCAGTGAATTCAGTTTGAAGACTAAGGTCTGCCTGATTCAGGTGATGATCTTCTCACTCACCTGCTATACATCACAGAAGAAAAATTGACACCTTTGAGCTGTGGTGTTGGAGGAGAGCATCAAACATCCCATGGACAGCCAGGAGAACAAATGGATATGTCTTGGAGACAGTGTAGCAGGAGTGCTCTTTGGAGGCAAGAATGATGATGCTTTGCCTCACATACTTTGGTCATGTTGCTAGGAGGCAGGATTCCTTAGAGAAGGACATGATGCTGGCAAGGATGGAGGGTCAGAGAAGGAGAGGAAGATCTTCAACCAGGTGAATTGGCATGCTGCCTATAATGGGCTGTCTGTATCAGGAAGTGTGAGGATAATGGCAGCCAGGATAGAACAGGATTCAGATCTTTTGTTCATAGGGTAGTTATGAGTTGTACTCCATGGCACCAAACAATAACAGAATATACTAATCAAAGGAAAGTAGAACATATTTGTGCACATATTGAGAAGGCAAATGACTGAAATGATTATATAATATCTTGCATATTTTCAACACTGTTGAAAGAAGACTTTAATTATGTCAGTGAATTATGAAAATGTTTTGATAATTTTTGGCATATGTCTCTAAAGGAGTTCCTAGAATTGAGTGACATATTCATCTTTTCTTCCATGCCTACTTATTCCTCTTATTTATATGAATAAGATTTCTTATACTTAAATATATAAGAATAAGAAATGGGCATCAAATTAGTGCTTAACTTTAAGTATAATAAATTGTGTCTTACCATGGACTGCCAGGAAAACAAACAGGTTTTTCCTAGAGAGTGAAACCAGGCTGCTCCTTAGAGGCAAGGATTCTGAAACTTCATCTGACGTACTTTGGACATGTTGTAAGGAGGGACCAGTCCTTGGAGAGGGACATCATGCTTGGGAGGGTGGAGGGACAGCACAAGAGAGGAAGACCCTTGATGAGATGGATTGACTTAGTGGCTGCGGTAATGAGGGTAGGCGTGTTAGAGACGATAAGATAGGCATAGGATAGAGCAGGGTATAGGGCTATTGTACACAGGGTCACTGTGAGTCGTAAGCAACTCAATAGCACAGAACAATAACACAACATTCTAGTAGTAATGGTAACCCCTGGACAAATGAATTAATGAAGACAGGAAAGCTCTATTTAATTAATGGATGATTTAAAAAAAAACTGTTACTATATGTGATTTTACTAAACATTTTAATATATAACAAAGATGTTAATATATCCTCAATGAAAATATTTCTCAGTCCAAAAGAAAGTTGTGGTTTGTTGTTTTGTTTTTTTTTTTTTTATTTCTATTTAAAGTTCTGGTCAGAGGAATTTAAAATAAATTTTACTTTACATTTTATGTACATTTTCAATCGTAGAAATGTGTGATATGATGATTAATCAAAGACTATAAAAATATGCATTAGTATAAATTTCTGTGAGGAATAAAAAGAAAAAGAAATGATTAAATTTTTTTTTAATTATTCATTTTAATGAAAATTTACAGAGACTTTGGATTTCCATTCATTCATTGTTGCACTTTTCTCCCCTTCCAAACCTCCCCCGTAGTACACTACCCTCTTGGAAAAAGTAAAAGAAAAATTCTTTCATTGTTTTACAATCCCTCCCCCCAGGTCCACTCCACTATGCAGCCTTTGTTCTGGACTCCTGTCATGACAAAAATACCTAATCATATATCCCTTTTAAACAGTTTTCTCCCTCATCTGTTTCAATGCAGTATACATTATTGAACCCATCTTTCTCAGTCTTCCCCCAACCCCGATGTCAGTCCTGTTTTACAACAGTGACACTATGCAGTATTTATCCTTTTGTGACTGAGCTATTTCACCCAGCATAATGTCCTTCAGGGTCACCCATTTTGAATAATATTTCACCATTTTCTTATTTTTCAATGCAGCGAAGTATTCCATTGTGTGAATATACCACAGCTTCTCTATCCATTCGTTGTTGAT
Source organism: Elephantulus edwardii (assembly GCF_000299155.1). Classification (NCBI taxonomy): domain Eukaryota; kingdom Metazoa; phylum Chordata; class Mammalia; order Macroscelidea; family Macroscelididae; genus Elephantulus; species Elephantulus edwardii. The sequence goes on along the minus strand of NW_006399844.1, from coordinate 7,528,109 downwards.
GGGTACTTAGGTTGTTTCCAACTCCTGGCCATTGTGAACAAAGCCGCGATAAATATGGATGTGAATATATCTGCTTGGATGCCAGTTATGGTCTGTTTGGTGTGTATTCTTAGTAGTGGAATTGCTGGGTCAAATGGTATCTCTCTTTGCAACTTTTTGAGAAAGCACCATACTGCCTTCCACAGTGGTTGCACCATTTTACACTCCCACCACCAGTGAATAAGGGTTCCAGTTTCTCTGCAACCTCGCCAGCATTTGTTGCTTGCTGTTCTGTTAAATATTGCTGTTCTTACTGGATTAAGATGATATCTCATAGTTGTAAAATTTTTTACTACTAAGGAAAGATTTGGATTTTTTTAAGTAAAAATAATTTTGGTAGTGTGTTACTTATACCATTGGTATAATTTAGAGTGATGTGGAAGTTTTATTTTGGTTGTCAGATTTATAATCTGGCAATTATTGCCTTTGCAATGATTTAAAATTATGGGGGCTTAGTCTTTCAAACTTTTGTAGGGTGTTGCTGTTGTTATGTACCATCGAGTCACCTATGACTCATAGCAGCCCTATGCACAGTAGCTCTGAACCCTGCCCCATCGTGAGCCAGTCTCACTGACTCCGACACATTTACTTTTTAGTCCAGTTAGTGTGTAGGGACATGAGAAGAAAAATATTTAAAGACTGCTATTCTAGAGAGCTCTAGTTTTGACACACAGGCCTGCAAAGGAAGGGCATGGGTGTCAGCAAAAGTAATTGAGGGCCTCACTCTTGTGCTTATTTGGGTTATAGTAGGCTGCTGCTAAGAATGAGATGTGTTCAAGTTCTCAGAGACCTCTTGACGTGACAGTATCCTCAAAGTAATGACTTTCCCTCTTGCCAGAAATCTTGGAATTCATAGACTCTATTCATCTAGCTGTTCAGTTTCTTTCCTGTGTTTCCCTTTTTTTCATATCTTTTTTTTCCTTGTCCTTGCTCTCATTTTCTTTCTCTATCGCAATTTGTCTTGTGTCCTTTTCAACTGAAGCTTGTCATATCCCTTTGAAGGCCACTGAAACAGAACCAGAGGATAAGAGTTCACCTTCAGCCGTTCCCCATCACTGTGCCCTGTTCTTGTGTTTGGCTGCCTCATCACACTAATCTCATTACCTGCCTGACTGCACAGCTCTGAACAGTACGTGGGCCCTGTCCAGGGCTCATGGGGTACTGCGTGCCTTACTGCACGACACAGTAGGGAAGTGATGGGAGCTCTCAGAGAAATGGACACTAAGGATATCTGAGGGAGATGTGACTCTGCTGCCTTAAACCCAGGCAGGCTGCTGCTCTAACAGCATGACTCAGCACTGTCTTTTCCCAGGTCATGACTGCCTTACAGCAGTAATGAAGACTCCTCGTTTTTTTTTTCCTCTAAGAACTTTAACATCTTTCTAGGTCTCTACTGCCTTTGAAATCATACTTACTTATTTTACATTATACATAAGGGTTATTCTCAGAATAGGAACTAATTTACAGACTAGAAAAATATAAATGACTTACTTGAGGGAGCTCTGGGGGCCTAGTGGCAAGAAGCTGCACTGCAATCCTGAAGGTGTGTGGTTCGAATCCACCAGTTGCTCTGTGGGAGAAAGATGGGCATTCTCCTCCTGAGTGATTAACTGCTTCTGAAAACCCACCGAAGGGTCAGCTATGGGTCATTTCTGACATGATGGTATACAACAACAACAGCAACAAACAACAATCAATACTTGGGATTGACTTTGTTAGTAATAAAAGAAAGGAAAATTGAGACACTCACATATTTTCTTCTGACAAAATTAGAATAAAACAGCTAATTCTGTTGTGTTTTATCCTACTCTTATGTACTGTCAAGTCGGAACTGCCCCACAGCTGACCCTTCCGTGGATGTTCAGAGGCAGTTAATTGCATGGGAGGAAATTGCCCCTCTTTCTCCCATGGACCGACGAGTGGATTTGACCATGTAACTTTGAATTGCCAGTGCAGCTCCTTACCACTAGTCCACCAGAGCTCCTTTATCCTATTATTGGCAGTTTTTCTAATGAAAATTTTTTCATTTGAGTGAATGTTTTAAAGTCATATTAGTTTTTCCATTTAATCATTCATATACCTTTGTTTTATAACATGAATTATAAGTGATTAATGAATAGCAGTGTCTGATCAACCCTTTATTGTATGTTGTTTTCCATTCATGTAATTCATCTATTTATTAGGTTTTACTTTCCTCTTTCTTTTCATCCCTGGTAACTATCTAAGAATAATTCTGTGTGTAAACTTTCCCTTCGCTCCCTGTTTGATTAACTGATCATTTTCAAGTTAAAATGGAATCATAGCTGACCCATTATTGGGTTTCTGAGAGGCTCTCCTCAGAGGGAGGGTGCCCATCTTTCTCTTTTGAAATCACTGGTAGATTTGAACTACCTGAAAGGTGTGATCTTTGAGTTAGCAGCATAACTCCTTAAGGACTATGCCAACAGAGTACCCATTAAGCTTTTTATAATACTGATCTTGAGTCCATCCCACTTGAATTTCATCTCAGGAACAGATTTGAGGCCATGAACACTAATGACTGAAGACCAGATGAGCTGTGGGAGGATATCCAGAATATCATCCATGAAGAATGCAAAAGGTCATTACAAAGGCAGAGGAGGAAGAAAAGATCAAGATGGAGGTCAGTCGAGACTTTGAATATTGCACTCGAGTGCTGAGAAGCCAAAGCAAAGGGAAAAAATAAATTAGGGAGCTGAACAGAAGGTTTCAAATGACAGTATGGGAAGACAGAGCAAAGTATTATAATAAAATGTGCAAAGAACTGGAGTCATAAAATCAAAAGGACCAAACTTGCTTGTCATTTCTTAAGCTAAAGGGACAAAAAAACAAATTCAAACCTTGAGTTGCAATACTTAAGGATGCTGCGAGCAGAATATTAGGTGATCCAGAAAGCATTAAAAGAAGATGGAAGGAATATACAAAATCACTGTACCAAAATGAATTGGCTGATTCAAGAAACAGTGCATGAACAAAGGCCTGTGGTGATGAAGGAAGAAGTTCAGGCTGCCCTGAAGGAATTGGCACAAAACAAGGCCTCAGGAATTGATGGCATACGAATTGACTTATTTCAGCAAGCAGACTCTGCCCTGGATGTGCTCACCAAGTTGTGCCAAGAAATCTGGAGAACAACCACCTGGCCAACTGACTGAAAGAGATTCATATTTGTTCCCATTCCAAAGAAAGTTAACTGACAGAGTGTAGAAATTGTCAAACAATATCATTGTTATCACATGTAAGCAAGATTCTGCTGAAATCCAAAAATGACTGGAATAGTACATCAAGTGAGAACTGCCAGATGTGCAGGCTGGGTTTAGAAGAGGCCATGGTAACTAGGGATACTGTAGCTAATGTATACTATAGCTAATGTTAGATGGATCATGGCAGAAAGCATAGAGTACCAGAGGAATGTCTGTTTCATTGATTATGAAAAGGAATTTGACTCTGTAGATCACAACAAACTATGGCTGACTCTAAGAATGGGAATCCCAGAACATTTGATTGTGCTCAAGCAAAACCTATACTTATACCAGGAAGCAGTCATCAAAACAGAGTAAGGAAACACTACATGGTTCAAAATTGGGAAGGATGTATGCCAGGGATGTGTCCTATCTCCATACCTTTTCAATCTATATACAATCCATATCTTTTCAATCTATATGCAGAACAGAGGTTGGGCTCTATAAGGAGGAATGTGTCATCAGGATTGGAGGAAGACTCATCAACCACCCATGTTACACGGATGACACAACCCTATTTGCTGAAACTGAGAAGGACCTGAAGCGCTTGCTGCAGAAGGTCAAGGAATGTAGGCTTAAGTATGGATTGAAGTTGGACATCAAGAAAATGAAGATTCTCACCATTGGGCCAAATGGCAACATCATGATAGATTATAAAGAGATTGAGATTTTTAACAGCTTCAGTTTGCTTGGTTCCACAATCAACATTCTTGGTACCAGCAGGCAGGAAATCAAAAGATGAATTGCATTAGGAAAGTCTGCTGTTAGGGTCCTCTCCAGAGTACTGAAGAATAATGATGCCAGTCTAGAGACTAAGATGCACCTGATCTAGGCCATGGCCTTCACAATTACTTGCTATGCATCAGAAAGCTGGACAGTGACTAGGGATGATAGGAGAGAATTGATACCTTTGAGCTGTAGTGCTGGAGAAGAGTATTGAATATACCATGGACTGCTAGGAGAACAAACAGGTATGTCCTGGAGAGGGTGAAACCAGACTGCTCCTTGGAGGCAAGGATTCTGAAACTTCATCTTACATACTTTGGGCATATTGCAAGGAGGGACCAGTCCTTGGAGAGGGACATCATGCTTGGGAGGGTGGAGGGACAGCGCAAGAGAGGAAGACCCTCAGTGAGTTGGATTGATTCAGTGACTGGGATAATGAGAGTATGTGTGTCAGAGATGATGAAGTTGACTCAGGATAGAGCAGGGTTCAGAGCTGTTGTACATAGGGTTGCTATAAGTTGCAAGTGACTCAATAACACATAACAACAACAGCAAACCATAATGGTCATCCTGTGACTGACTTAACTCACTCAGCATCATTTCTTCTAGATTCATTCATGCTGTGTAGTGTTTCATGAATTCTTTATCACTCTTTAATATTGTATAATACTCCATTGTGTGATTGTACCTTTATCTTTAGTCATTCATTTTTTTGTGGGCACTTGAATTGTTTCCTTCTCATTGCAATTTTAAGTAATGAGCAAATGAACATGCTTGTATATATATCTGTTTATGTCACGGTTTTATTTCTTTGGGATGTATACCTAGTAGTGCTCAGAAATAGTTGTCTGAATAGAACAAGAGAACATTATGTGGTTTAAAATCAGGAAAAGTGTGCATCGGGGTTGTATCCTTTCTCCATACCTATTCAGTCTGCACAGTGAGGAAATCATTTGGAAATCATTTGACTCTGAAGAAGAATGTGGCATCAGGATTGAAAGAACAACAGTCTACAGAATACAGCCTTACTTGTTTAAAGTGAAGAGGAATTGAAGCACTTGATGCAGAAGATCAAAGACTTCAGCCTTCAATATGAATTATATCTCAACATCAAGAAAACAAAATCTTCACTGCTGGGTCAGTAGGCAACATCATGATAGAGGGAGAAAAGATTGACATTTAATGATTTTATTTTACTTGGATTCACAGTTCACACCCATCTTAGCAACAGTCAAGAAATCAAATGATATACTTGTTGGAGAAAAAATCTGCTGTTAAGGACCTCTTAAGTGCTAAGGAGCAAGGATGTCAGTTTAAAGACTAAGGTGAACTTGATTCAAGCCGTGGTATTTTCAGTTGATTAGTATGCACCTGAAAACTACTGTGAATAAAGATGACAGAATACAACTTGCTGCCTTTCAATTGTGGTGGTTTTTTGTTTTGGGGTTTTTATTTTTTTTTAATTTAGTTTGTTTATTTTTCATTTCAAT
>NW_006399844.1:7514630-7521867 GCF_000299155.1 Elephantulus edwardii | reverse complement strand
TTGTTGCACATTTTCCTCCCTACCTCCTATCCCAACCCCTCAGTTAGCTTTTCTCTTTGAAAAAAATTTTCATTATTGCACTCAATTGTGGTATTGGTGAAGAGTACTGAATATCCCATGGACTGCCAAAAGAACAAACAAGTCTATCTTGACGGAAGTGCTACCAGGTTGCTCCTTAGAGGCAAGGATAGTGAAACTTGATCTCACATACTTTGCACATGCTGTCAGTCCTTGGAAAAAGACATTGTGCTGAGAGGTCAGAGAAAGACAGGAAGGAAGACCATCACCAAGATGGATCAATACAGTGACTGTAACAAAGGCCTCAGGCATATCAGAGATGATGAAGACGGCACAGGCCAAGTCAAGGTTCAGATCTGATGTTCATAGGGTTGCTATGATTTGTAGTTGATTTTCTATGGTGGTTGCACCACTTTACATTCCTGCCACATCTCTGCCAACATTTAATATTTGTTGTATTATTGAACTTTGCTATTTTTGATGGGGTGATATGACATTTCATTGTTGTTTTGATGGTTCGGCCTTTTTTTTTTTAAGACATTTTAAACAAGACCTTGTAACAAGTAAATTTCTGTGACCCAGAAACCCCACTTCTAAGTATATATCCTAAAGATGATAATACAAAAGATAGTAACATTAAAAAAATAAAGAGTAAAGCTTAGCTATCGGTAAGCTACAATAGTCTGTGATTGCAAAAACCAGTATTTATGAAGTTTTCAATGTCAAGGGAAAATAAGTTTAACATTACTTGTTAATTAATAGTTTTTTGACAAGGCTAAATAAGCAGGGAGCCTGGTACCATAGTCTGTGGGGAGTTGTGCTGCTAACCTCAAAGTTTATATCCACCAATGGGAGAAAGATTGCCAGTTTCCTCCCTTGGGATTTACAGCCTCAGAAACTCAATAGAAGGTCAGCTATGAGTCAGTTCCAACTCATTGGCAGTGAGTTTGAGTGAATCATACCTCACATAACTTCCGAGAGGATTTGAGGTGAGGTAAAATGCCAGTAGATGTTAAAAATGAGTAGTATTTCACTTTGATAAGTCCCTTAGTTGGGGTTTTCTCTCATGGCTGTTGAACAGGCTGTGACTAATAGTGACTCTGCATTGGATTGTGGAGTCTGTAAATTGCAAAAAAGAAGGGACTACCAGTTTCCCAGTTTTTCTCCCTTGGATCTGCTGGTAGTTTTCAACTACCAGAGACAGGCAGGCAGGCAGGCAGGCAGGCAGACAGACAGACAGACAGACAGACACACACACACACACACACACACACACATACGGCATCTTTGAGTTAGCAGTGCAACTGCTATATACTATGCCACTAGAGCTCCTGAGTTCTCTGTAAAAACAAAACCAATAAATAGAGAGTGTGTGTGTGTATAGAGATTTAATTCAAAGAAATGGCTCATGTGCTTGTAGAAGCAAGTCATAGGTCTGTAGGTCAGACCTCAAGACAATCTAAGGAGACAGGTATCAGTTTTTTGGCTTTCGCTACTTATGAGTCCATAGCTGGCAAGTAAGACATGCCTGTGGTTCAAATTTAGAGACTACAAAACTGTAGCCAGACGTACATCTAACCAAAAGCTCACCTGTTTTTGCTAAGAGCGTAAACATAAATACCTAGCACTCAGGCCACACTCCTGAGGAAACCTGCCTGTAATCAGATAAGGCTAATCATATCTTTTACAGGTCTGCTTGTAATCCTGCCTTAACATCATATTGTTGGTGTTGTTGTTGCATATAGTTGAGTTGGAACTGATCTATAGCTAACTCTCCAGTGGGTTTTCAGAGAAATAAATCGCACGGGAGAAGATTGCCCATCCCTCTCCCATGGAGCATCTGGTGGATTCAAACCATGTACCTTTGAGATTGAAGCACAGCTTCACTAGACCATTGGAGCTTGCCTTAATGTCATCGAGGTTAGAATTTATAACACATAGAATGTTATTGTTGTGTGCTGTCTAGTGCAACCAACTGATAGCTGATCCTCCAGCAGAGCTCCAGAGGCATAGTTACTTTATAGTAAGGATCATGACAAGGTTAACGCATGGTATTAGCCATCTCACTCAAATAACTCATTGCTGTCTAATTAGAACCAAGTCATATCTGAACCTCTAGTACTCAGAGACTCAATTTTCAGAAGCTGTAAATCACAAAGGAGGAGATTTATCCCTCAGAGCAACTGATGGACTCAAACTGCCCATCTTTGGGATGGCAGTACAACCCCTTACCTCACTAGACGACCAGAGCTCCCTTTTTATCCATCACTGTCTCCTAAAATAGGTTATTCCAATGAGAACAGCAAATGCAAATTCAGGTTTAAATAGCATTATCAGAATAATACAACTTCTTGTTTTTGTTTTGTGCCATTGAGTCACCTGCGACTCATTAGCGACCCTGTGTACAGCAGCCCTAACCCCTGTTCTATCCTGTGCCAATCTCACTATCTCCAACACACCTACCCCGACTACACCAGTCACTGAATCAGTCCACCTCATAGAGGGTCTTCCTCTTCTGCGCTGCCCCCCACCCTCCCAAGCATGACATCCCTCTCCAAGGATCCGTCCCTCCTTGCATCATATCCAGAGTATGTCAGACGAAGGTTCAGAATCCTTGCCTCCTAGGAGCAGCCCGGTTTAACCCTCTCTAAGACGAGGGAACACTGCATGGTTCAAAATTGGGAAAGGCGTATGCCAGGGATGCGTCCTATTTCCATACCTTTTCAACCTGTATGCAGAACAGATTATCCGGGAGACTGGGCTCTATGAGGAGAAATGTGGGGTCAAGACTGGTGGACGATCTCTCAACAATCTGCGTTATGCAGATGACACAACCCTGCTTGCTGAAACTGAGGAGGACCTGAAGCGCTTGCCACAGAGGGTCAAGGACTGCAGCCTCGAATATGGAGTGAGGCTCAATGTCAAGAAGACAAAGATTCTCACCACTGGACCAATTGGCAGCATCAGGATGGATGGTGAAGAGATTGAGATTGTTCACAACTTTGGTTTGCTTGGCTCCACAGTCAACACTCTTGGCACCAGTAGCCAGGAAATGAAAAGGTGCATTGCCATGGGAAAGTCTGCTGTTAGGGACCTCTCCAAAGTACTGAGAGCAGTGGTGTCTCTCTGGAGACTAAGGTGCGTCTGATACATGCCACGATCTTTGCAATCACTTGTTACGCATCAGAGAGTTGGACAATGACCAAGGAGGATAGAAGGAGAATTGATGCCTTTGAGCTGTGGTGCTGGAGAAGAGTATTGAGAATACCATTGACTGCTAGGAAAACAAACAGATTCATCCTGGAAAGGGTCAAACCGGGCTGCTCCTTGGAGGCAAGGATTCTGAGGCTTCATCTAACATACTTGGGACATGTTGTGAGGAGAGACCGGTCCTTGGAGAAGGCCATCATGCTTGGTAGAGTGGAGGGACAGCGCAGGAGGCCCTCTATGAGGTGGATTGATTCAGTGACTGGGATAATCGGTATGGGAGTGTCAGAGATGGTGTGATTGGCACAGGACAGAGCAGAGTTTAGGGCTATTGTACATAGGGTCACTGTGAGTTGCGAGCGACATAACAACAACAACAACAACAGGACGAATCTGTTCGTTTTCTTAGCAATCCATAGTATATTCAATACTCTTCTCTAGCACCACAGCTCAAAGGCACCAGTTCTCCTTCTAACATTTCTAGTCATTGCCCAGCTCTCTGATGCATAGCGAGTGGTTGCAAAGACCATGGCTTGTGTCAGGTACACCTTAGTTTCCAGACTGATGTCATTGCTCCTCAGTACTTTGGAGAGGTCTCTGATATCAGACATTCCCCTCGAATATGTCTTCTGATTTCCTGGCTGCTGGTGCCGAGAGTGTTGTCTGTGGAGCCAAGCAAACTAAAGCTGTTAACAGTCTCAATCTCTTCACCATCTATCATAATGCTGCCAATTGGCCCAGTGGTGACAATCTTTGTTTTCATGATATTGAGCCTCAGTCCATACTTAAGCCTGCATTCCTTGACTTTCTGCAGCAAGCACTTCTGGTCCTCCTCAGTTTCAGCAAGCAGGGTTGTGTCATCTGCATAATGCAGATTTGAGGGAAGACGAATATCAAATTTACTAATAGTAGATCAAGTGCTATATCAGGAAATGAGGGAGGCTTAATATAAGCTGAAAGTCACCTTGTAACACTAAGATGTTCCCTAAGAGTCAACATTGTTCTTAGTTTGTATCAACTGAATCCCTCACTCCTGAGATTAGCATAAAGAGGAACTTGGCCTTATCTGTAAAAGACTTCACCATTATCCTTTGTTTTGTTTTGTACTTCCTTATGATTTTACTTTGTTTACCTTCCTTATGATTCTAAATAAATACTCAGAGAAGCATGGCTTGGGGCCTTCAGTCATGGGAACTGTTGGCCCCCTGTTTTTCACTCTCTGTTCTATATCATTCCTGGTAGTCTGTCTCATTATTAATAATTATAAAATTATTTCATTCTTTGGGACCCTCGGTCTGCAACACAGATTGTTAATGAATCTTCCTCCAATCCTGATGCCACATTTCTCCTCATACAGCCCAGCCTTCCAGATTTCTGTTCTGCTTATAGATTGAAAAGATATGGGGATAGGACACATCTCTGGCATACACCCTTCCCGGTTTTGAACCATTCTGTGTTTCCTTGCTCTGTTCTGACGACTGCCTCCTGGTCAAAGTATACTTTTCGCATTATCACAATGAAGTGTTCTGGGATTCTCTTTACTCTTAGAGTTAGCCACAGTTTGTTGTGATCCACACAGTCAAATGCCTTTGCATAATCAATGAAACACAGATAGACATTCCTCTGGAACTCTTTGCTTTCAGCCAAGATCCATCTAACATTAGCTATGATCCCTACCTAGTACCACAACTTCTTTTAAACCCAGCCTGCACTTTTGGCAATTCTCTGTTGATGTGCTGTTCCAGTTGTTTTTGGATAATCTCCAGCAGAATCTTGCTTGTATGTGTTATCATTGATATTGTTCAATACAACTAAGTAATAAAAATAAGACCCAAATTTATGCATTATAATTTCAGTTTTAGTTTTTCTAATCATTAGCAATTCACATCAGAGATACCATAGTATTAAGGTGTATTCCAGTTTCAGAGAAGTTAAAATATGAAAAAATACTAATGTTAGAATTCACTGAATATGGTAATTTATCTCTAAATCAGTGGCTTACAACTATCCCTCCCACTCCGGATACCTGAGAGAAACAATATACTCTTCAGTTACTGGAAACCACTGTAAAAGATCTCTGGGTACATATATGACTGAATCTCTAGGAGGGCATAGTACTCTGGTAGTTAAGAATTGCTATGCTGGAAGGGGAGGCAACTCCAAGATGTCAGAAGCTACTGCCATGCCATCTCGCTGGGCCAGAGACAGAGAGGGAGCCAGCCGGGAATGCTAGTGCTGACATTTACTTTTGCATAGAAAAGCTGGCCCCCAGCTCTGCATGTTGGAGACGCTGAGAGAGGGGCTGAAGCCTAAGATAGCCCATTGGAAGGGGTATTAAAAAGATGTGTGTAGTTTTGTTCACTTCTAAGTTAAGTTCACTTTTGAAGAAGTGTTGTCGGGGGAACCAAGGTGGCGGTGGAAACAACATAAAGAGTTGCAGGAACAGCAAGCTGCATAGAAACAGGCCACCATGGCCCTCTACAGTGCTCTGTTTATTGATAATTGGACAAGTAAACAGTTGATTACTGGTCTTCAATATAGATTGAGGCTCAACATCAAGAGATCAAAGATTCCCAAGGAAGCATGGGTTTGCTCCCTTTCCTATAGGTAACCATAGCACTTTTACTCCATACCTGAACCCTGAATCCAGTTCCAGAGACAAAAAGGAAAATATAGCTGCCAGCTAAGCAAAGGACGGAGCCTCAGGGTTCAGCCAGCCATCCCCACTGGACCTACCTTAGCAAACAATTTGCAGTTCAGAGGGCAGTTAAAGTCAGGAAAATATCTTGTAACAGAACAAGAAGGTATGCAGCTTCAACTCAGAACCACCAGTAAGGTGTTAAAGTGGGCTCCCCTTCCCCCTTCAAATCAATGCCCCTTTTCAGCATGAAAAAGCCAGAGAGTGTGCACCCCATTCTCAAATGAGAAACCCACAAGTGAATAAGATAATTTCTGTTTAAAAAAAAATCATCACCATTGAACTATGCGTACCATTGCCCTGTCTCTTCTGGCTCCCACTGAACCTTTCTTATTTCCTTCAACTACTCCCCTCCCCCCTGCCCACCAAATTGTGCAGCCCTGCAATTTCATCCCTGCCCATCCTCACCCCTTCAGCTCCCCACCCTCATCCCTTTGTATCCCATACATGTTTTTCACCATAAATTTTAAATTTAAAAAAAGTTGCATCTTTAAAAAAAAAAGAAAGAATTGCTATGCTAGATGATAAAATTACTAATGATTTCTATTGTTTTTTTAATTCACTTCTGTATTTTCCAGATGTTTATAACCAGCATGTATTATTTTTATGATTAGAAAATAAAAATAATCATTATTGTTTTAAAAAGGAATTATTTGTCTACTCTGGGTTTCCTTTTTTCTTAAATTAGTTTCTTCTGCTATGAGATTTGCATCTCCTTCTAATAGGAAAGTCTTTGTAATTCAGGAGGTGGGAGAGGAAGTGGGAAGAGTGCTAGGCGTGCATCTTAACCTCTTCAGAAAGAACAAATCTTTTTCTCTGACTAGATAACTAAGGCACCTCAGCAGCTTCAGAATTGCCAGGAAATTGGACGGATGCTGCAACAGGCCAGGAATTTCATGGTAAGTGCTGACTGGGCTTACATCACCAGGGAGTTTACTGTGAAGATCAGGAATGGAGAATCCTGGGTAGTTAGCAGATGGTGGTACTGAGACTTGATAAAGAGAGATTTTCAGAACCTTTGTTAGGGACATGTCCTTATGGGGAACTTGAAGTTAGGGTCAGTGACTTTCCATTCTGGTGTTCCTGCTTATTTCTTACTTATGGTTTTATTTGATCTAGCATATCCATTGAAGCTTCCAGTTATTAGATGGAGGGCTGGTGAAAGGGAGATAGATGTGAAGGGAGGGGGTAGAAGTGGATGGCTATCCTGTGGGATGGTGAAGCAGGAAATAAGTGCATAAAGGTGCATGTGAGAAAGGCAGGGACAACACTGACACTAAAGTTAACTCCGCAATAAGGGATATACCTTTAACT
>NW_006399844.1:7486798-7511775 GCF_000299155.1 Elephantulus edwardii | reverse complement strand
GATGGGAGTGTCAGAGACAGTGCGATTGGCACAGGACAGAGCGGAGTTTAGGGCTGTTGTACATAGGGTCGCTATGAGTCGCAGGCCACTCGACGGCACATAACAACAACAACAACAACATATCCATTTTTCCCTTTGCAGCAGTCATGGGTGCTGGTCTCTAAAGAGGTAATAAACTTGCTTCACCTTTCCCTAGTGCACTTAGAAGACGATAAAGCTACTGTGAGTCAGAAGGTGAGTAGGATGAAGAGGGCAGAGGCTTCTGGGAAAGCAATGGGATTGGAAACTAAAAAATCCAAAAAGAACTAGATATATCTGATTCTTATCTTGTAGTCTCAGCATGCTAAAGCCTTGGTCTCCTGCTGTTTTGATGTGTTGAAGAAATCTAGAGCAAAAGTCCAGAGCCTCATAGCAGAAAGGGAGGAGGCAATGCACAAAGAAGAAATGGCCCTCAGAGGCAAGGATGCGGTAAGATGCCAGGCAAATTTTTTCTTTGCCGTTTTTCTTTTTTATTATAGTAAAATATGTTGTTATTAAGTGCCTTTGAGTTAGTTCCAGCACTTGATAACCTGTGTATAGCAGAATGATACAGCCTGGTGTCCCGTGTATCCTTACAATCAGGAGGCAGTGTTAAAGCCCACTTTCAGAGCCACTGTGTCAGTTCACCTTGTTGATGGTCTTGCTCATTTTCTCTGGCCCTCCACTTTACCAAATATATGTCCTTCTTCAGGGACTGATGCCTCTTGAAAATATTTCCAAAGTATATGAGACCAGATCTCTCCGCTCTTGATTGCAGGGAGCATTCTGACTGTATACTGTTTGGTTTTTTTGGCAGGCCATAGAATATTCATTAGTCTTTGTCGGTACCCTGTAGTCTCAGGGGTTCTACCAGTCTATCAAACCAGTAAGCCGGGCCATTTTTTTTTTAGTTTTATTCTGCATTTTTTGCCCACTCTGTGATCCTGTTTAGAATGGTCAGCAGTCATAACTGGGTGCCATTTAATTCTGCTGGTCTCAGGGTCTTGAAAGTTGAGATTTGTGTAGTTCATTATCCTTTGAACTTATTATTTCTATGCATCTTTACTTTTCTTCCCTCCTTTTTGTTCTAGACAGGGAGAGACCAATAGTTGTACTTTAGGTGGACTGCTCACAAGCTTTTTTTAGACCCTTGTTGCTGCTTACCACAGTAGGATATAGAAACATTGTTTTGTCAGTTGATCTTGATGTCCCCCAAGCCTAGGGTCCTGAAGCCCTAGGACAAGCAATAGTTATGGATTTATGTGCTGTTTTTCTCGCTTGCCAGCTGTGTAATCTCTTCCCTACACAGGCAGAGACAGTGCTGGAGGCTTTCTGTGCACATGCCAGCCAGCGAATCAGCCAGCTGGAACAGAACCTGGTAGCTATGCGGGAATTCAGAGCTCTGCTGACTGAAACCCAAAACCAACTGGTAATTTGAGGGCATTTGTTTTCCTGGCATTCATACTGATACACCAGGAAAGTGGTCACCTTCTCCTACTTTGCTTTATCCAATGGCAATCTTTTTATAGGCAATCCTTCTCCTGTAGGTAGGGCTTCATGCAGAGCAAGAAGAACTGGCTCAGCAGACAGATAGTCTTACTTCTACTTTGCAACAGGACTGGGTATCCATGCAACTAGATGTGAGTATTTGGGTCCATCACCACTCTTTCATAGTCAACCCTATAAAGAGTGTTGGCTTAAGTGCTCTCTGTTGACCCACTTGCCTCCTCTGGTAGTATATAACATGGACAGCTTTGCTGAGTCGGTCTCGACAAGTCACGGAGAAACTCGCAGCCAAGAGCCGAGAAGCTCTACAGGAACGTAATGCTGCAATTGAGGAAAAACACAAGGTACAAACCAGGAGCTGGGGTCACTTAGGCTTCATTTCCTCCTCCTAATCTGCAGAAGGTCTTTTAATGAATGGTATCATTAGCCTCTTATCCTAGACTTTTCTTCTTTCCAGCTCTCTTACTTAAGACCAGCCAAGTCTCTTACTTAAAAGATGGGTGCAAAAGGATCAGATACAAAGTGAAGGAAGCCGATTCTGACTACTTGCTTCATAAAGGGGAACTGTCCCCATCAGTAATATCCATAGTACTATACAAAAGGCTACATGGTCAAACATGCCACCCCACATGCTCCTGCACCTATATCGACCAATGGCCCAATGTTTGTTGCAAATTGACTCACAGACTTTACTCACATTTGCGGGGATTATTAGGGAAATATTTTGGGGAGTGGAGGAGGCTAAGACTATCACACAGTACAAGTACAGGTTTAGTCCAGCAGTCCCAAGCCAGATTAACAAGGCACAATTCCTCCATTAGTTCAGACAGCTTTTCAGTCAACAAGTGAAAGTCTAGGTTCAGTTCAGCAACTCAAATAAACCTCTGATTTCCTCAGTTAGTCCCGAAAACCTTATCTCAGAGCAGTTACAAATCAGCTTTTCTTTCAGTCATCCAGCAAGCTTAACCTTTAACTGTGACTCCATCTCTAGGATTCCTCCAAGTTACACCTTGCCGCTGTTACTTGCACAGCAGGGCCAGTTTCTTCACCGTCTCTTCAACACCATCTCTTAAAGTGTCTTCACAGTCCCTCACAGTGCAGAAAGTGCTCTCTTTTTTTATTGGTCCCACAGTTACTGATGATTTGCAAGACAATATGTCTGACGTTAAGATAGTTAGAGACCATGCACCATAAGGGCTAACATAATGGCTAGAGAAGCCAATTTTCAAAGATTCCAACAGCACAATGAGCTTGGGCTGAGTTGTTTTCTTTGTCTTTCAGAGCATTCTTAACTTCAACTTTTTTTTTCTATCTACATGTTCCTGTAGATAAGCCTTATATGCTTCAGTATTAATACTCAAGAGCAAAGTGTTTTGCTGTATTGTCCAGAAAGAGAAGCTACATGGAATCTTTGAGTGGAGAAACTGTGAATTAAAGCTGTCTTCTTCCTAGGTTTCCAGGGAGCTAGAACAAGTCTCTACTAATTTAGAGAACTGTAAAGGCCAACTAGAACAGTTGGAGTTAAAAAACAGCCATTTGACAACAGGTCAGTGTGAGTGTGTGTGTGTGTGTGTGAAGTACTCTGGAATACTTACTTTTGGAGGAGAGCTGTGGGAAGATTCTGGCTTGGCAGCACACGGTATCACAGGCATACTTTTGGCCTAGATCTCCAGGCTCAGCTGCAGATTCTGGCCTCCATGGAAAGCCAGCTAAAAGAACTACAGGATCAACATGCCCATTGTGCACAGGACCTGGCCATGAAAGATGACATGCTCTGCCGGCTCACCCAGAGCAGTGAGGAGCATGCTGCACAGTGAGTCCCCATTAAGTTATGGTGGTGTAGACACTTAGGATATAGACCCAAATAGGATCTACAAAGAAGTCTTATCTGGCAGATGGCAAAGGGAAGAGATGGCACTAAAAACAATGCAGGCAGAGCTGCAGCAGCAACAGGCTGTTCTGAGCAATGAGGTCCAGGACCTGAAGGAGACCTTGGAGGTAAGTTTATGGGTAGAGGCAGAGGAACTGGTAAACTTGGAATTTTTGCCCAATGTTATTAAAGTGGAATTTGAGACTAGACAAAACTAGCCTCTGTCTCTGAGGCTCTAAAATTCACCACTTGAACCCAGCTTTTACCCCTTTGCCTGTCCTTTCTTCCTCTCTCCTGTCTAGTTTGCAGATCATGAGAATCAGGTTGCCCACCTGGAGCTGGGCCAGGTTGAGTGCCAATTGAAAGCTACGCTGGAAGTGCTCCGGGAGCGCAGTCTACAGTGTGAGGACCTCAGAGACACTGTGGAGAACCTGAAGTAAGATCTCTACCTTTCAGTGCTTCCCCTTTAGTGCTTATCTTTCTTTGTTGTCCCTTTTTTTGGTGTGTGTGTGTTTTAGGGCTTATCTTTTCCAGGAATTTTTCTAAGTGCCAACGTCTCCAAGAAAGGAATTGTGACAGAGCCCAAAAGCTTCCTGTTTCTCTCTTTGAATGCTATTCTGTGTAGGGATTTGGAAGAGATATTCAAAGAAGATAGCTGGGTCATTGGCTGTCTTCCTTGCTCCTTCCTTGTTTCAGGGCTAAACTGGCTAGCACTGTAGCAGAGAACCAAGAGCAAGACTTGGAGAGGAAACGCCAGTATTCCCATGAGCTTGGGGTGCTGACTGAGCAACTACAGAGCCTGACCCTCTTCCTACAGGAAAATGTAAAAGAAAAGGTAGATTTCTGGAATCCTTCCTCTTCTTGTCCAGCCATTTCTTCACTGTATCTTCAAAAAACCCCTTTTTTGTTTTATTCTTTTAATGACCTCCTTTGTCTACAAACATCCTTCAGCCATAATTAAAATCTTTCTTCATCTCCAGCCAGTCTGTGCATAATACACATTGTTAATTTTCATTCAATCCAGACTCATTGATTTTCTCTTCAAGCTGGAAGTAGCTTTATCTTTTCTCTGAAAATCCTCCCCAGTCACCTTCTTCTGTGAGAATGATTAAGCCTTGCCGAGGCTTCGGGTGTGCTCATAAAGCTAGGAAGTCTCTGGAGCATTTGCTTTGGAGAAGAAATATGGTGCCTCGGTGACCTCCTCTATTGCCATATTCTTTATGCACTTACTCTCTTTTTTTTTTTTTTTTATTTTGTGTGCGTGTACCGTCAAATCAGATCTGACTGGTACAGGAGGATATTGCGCCTCCTTCTCCAGCAGAGCGTCTGGTGGATTCGAACTGTGTTCCTCTGGGATTGCTGTGCAGCTTCTTGCCACTAGGCCACCAGAGCCCCCCCCCTTTTTGTACTTGAATTAATGTTCCTTGGCATTAATTTTCCCCAAGATCAACTCAATTATGCTTAACGAAAGTGGAAGTATAGCTTGCAGCTTTGCTACTTTAACAACAGTAAATTGTTATATTTTAGAATAGAGTTAATAAGCTTTTTTAATCATTAAAGATTGGGTGGAGGGAAGGGGTGAAAGAATTGGAAAGATCTGGTGGGGACCTAAAAAAGATGGAATAGAGGGCATAGATAAGTGGTGATTAACTTTATAAAACAATAGTGTATGGGAATGATCATATGAAACAATATGCATGAAGGAATATGTGAAGGTCAGCTCTACTCATTATCATTGAGTCAGAACTGACTCTTAGCTGACCCTCCGGCAGATTTTCAGAGCTTGTAAATTGCATGAAAGGAGGTGGTCCATTTTCTCCCTCAAAACAGCTAGTAGATTTGAACTTTGAGTTGGCAGGGCAGTTCCTTACTACTAAGCTTCTTAAAGGTACAACCAAGAGTCTGAAATAGAGAATGCTTATGATCTGACTTTTTTATTCATTTGTATGTGAAGCACAGGAAATGCCAATGAATCCACAGTGTAATGGGGAAGACCGATAGCTATCATGTTGAATTGTGATCATGTTCGAGGTATGAATAGATCACTGTGGAGCATCAAGAAAGGAGGGTTAGGATGTTTTCTCAAAGCAGCTGACTCGGGCAGAGTCTTGAGGTTAAATAGATTCTTGCAGGGTAGAAGTAGCCATACAGAGAGACTCACTAACAAATGGTGTATTTAGGTCATAGAACCTCAGTTCTATGAGTTCTTTGGGATTAAAGGGTCCTTGCCTTGTAAAGAATAACTTAAAGCAGGAATGTGGATAAACAAACGTTATTTTTACTTGTAGCAAGTGCTTTGAATAAAATAACCATCTCAAGAAAGGGAAATTTTGAAGGAGTATTTTTAGGTCAGCACCCACAGTAGCAGCAGTCAAGAAATCAAAAGATGTATGACATTGGACAAATCTCCTGTCAAGGATCTCTTTAAAGTGCTGAAGAGGAAGGATGTCAAATTAAAGGCTAAGGTGCACCTACTCCATGCCACAGTATTTTCGTTTGTTTCACATGCATCAGAAAGTTGCATGAATAAGGAAAACTTGAAGAATCGATGCCTTTGAATTGTGTTGGTGAGGAGTATTGACCATGGACTGCCAAAAGAACAAATACAGCGTGGAGCACGTGCAACAGTATGCTCCTCAGAGGCAAGGATGGTGAAACTTCATGCCACGTACTGAGCATGTTGTTAAGTCCTTGGATTTCTAGCAAATCTGAATGTCTAGTGGAAATGTTGAAGCCATAAAATAGCTGATTGGGAAGTCTGAAAGGTCAGAGAACAACCTAGGTTTTCTGGTGGTTCAGTGGTTAAGTACTTGCCTACTAATAAAAAGATTGGTAATTCAAACCCACCAGCTCCTGCACAGAAAGAAAAAGATGCGTCAGGCTGTTTCTGTAAAGACCAGTTTGGAAACCTGGAGAAGCGCGCTGTTACATAGTGTTGCTATGAGTTAGAATCGACTCAATGGCAATTAGTTTGTTTTTTTGTTTTTGTTGGGACACTCTGCTAAATTTTTCACAGGCAGTTGGATTTTTTTAAATCTGCAGCTTGGGAAAGACTCCAGTTGAGAAAGAGATTGAGGAGTCATTCATGTGGAAGTGAAGTGGATGTTTTTGTGGAGCACTAGGGCTGAGGCCCTCCAGGGAATGGAGGAGAGTAAAGAGACAGTCAGAGACTGAAACCAGGGGGACCTAACTATTAAGGAAGGATCTGTGGATAGGAAGAGGAAATAGCCAGAGAGGTATGAGGCAAACCTATGAGGAAGAATGGGTCAAGCCTTGAAGTTAAGGAAAGCAAATTTCTAAAAGTATGTGGTCATCAGTATCAAAAAGTCAGATAAAATAGCTCATATTTGTCCCTTATATTTGAAAGTAAGGATGCTATTGGTGACCCAAATGATAAGAATTTTGTTGGCGTGGCAGGGAAGATTGTAGTGAACTGAGAGATAAATAGATGGTGAGAATTACAGGCATTAAGTATAGGCTCCGCTCCCTCTGCCCTTTTTAATTAAAGAGGAGAAAAGACCTGTTGCTAAGAGGAGATTTAAAGTTGAAGTAGAGTTTTTTAAATTGTTTTAGTGAGAGATGTGAGAATATAAACATGTTCAGAGAAAGGAGCTAATGGAGAAGTTGAAGATAGAGAGGAGAGGTAACAGAACAACATTCTGGAGGAGATGGCCAGTGAGTTCAGGCAAATCATTAACCCTGAAGAATAACTGGTAATTGTTTTTCTTTGCCTCAGGCTGAACCAGAACCACCTCCAGTGAACACAGCCTCTGCTTTTGCCTGGGAACACCCTCTGCCCAATAACAGCGCCTTCTTGGGAAGTGTCTTAACAGCAACGGCAGATGAAGGTTAAAGGCCCTGGAATTTGGGGGGAGGGCAGAATTGTGGCCCTGCTGCTGATATCTTCAGCCCTTGAGAAGGTTGTCTAACAAACTCGCCTGTCTCACCCTGGTTTGTGGCAGGCCCTTGACTGGCTCACCATGGTTGATTTTTCTTTTAGAGCCAAAGTCAGCTCCTACGCACTTGATTGGAAGTGAAAAAAGTGCTTTCACCCGAGTAACATCCATGGCTTTTCTTCAGCCTACAGGTTAGGATGGGCTCCAGGGATCCCACCTCATTTCTAGAAAATTTGGAGATGGTGAATAAAAAAGCAATGAGATGTGCTTTGCTTTGCTCTAAAAACCTCAATTCTACTTGGGCTCATTTTATTTCTGCCTTTTGGGATCTGTAATGTTCCAGGGAGGAATGTTGGTGGTGCACTGCTCAGAGCACTTTGTTGTTAACCAAAAGGCCATTGGTTCAATCTGGTTAGCTTCCCTGTAGGAGCAAACTGTGGCATTCTGACTCCATAAAGATGACAGCTTTGAAAACCCTGTGGAGAAGGTCTACTCTGTCAGTAGGGGTTGCTAAGAGTCAGAATGTTCTGGCCATTTAACTCCTTTGGGGAGGGGACTCAGATAAGAGTTATGAGAACGATAACTATACTTAGTTGCAGAGCTGAGTGGCTGTACCTTTATCTAGCAATTTGTTTTTTAGAGAACCCAGACATGGAGAAGAGTCTGGCAGAAATGCAGACTATGACTCTTGAGCTTCAGAACCTATGTTCCCTACTGCAAGAGTCCAAAGAAGAAGCTGTCAGGACTCTGCAGCAAAAAATGTGAGTGGGATATAGTCTTGGTGAAAGAGGGTAGGTCAAACAAGACAGTCACACATGTCAACGCCTGCCTGACCCTAAGAAGACAGCAGTAACGCTGAACTCTTTCTTTCCCTAGTTGTAATCTGCAAGATAGGCTGCAGGCCCAGGAAGAACAGCATCAGGAGGCCCAAAAGGCAAAGGAAGCAGACATAGAAAAGCTGAACCAGGCCTTGTGCTTGCGCTACAAGGTGAAGGAGGGGCCTGGAAACGGGGCGATGCAGAACTGGGGCAGCTCTCCTGGCCCATTGGGAGCCATTTTCTCTCCAGGAATCTGGGTGGTGGGGATTTTCCAACCACTGCCCTAGTTTTGCCCTTCATAGGATCAGACATTTCACATATTTAAGAATCAGCTATGGGCTGACCCATCTCCCCAGGCAGAACAGGGAGAGGGAGCAAAAACTCTAGAACTCGCTCAGCACTGAAATTTGCCTTTCTTGACTTGGCCTGAGAGGAAGAATTGGGGTGTGACCTTTGTACCACGGCTAGTTATTAGTTTGTTACTATGTCCTGGTAAAAACTGCAAAAACAGCTGCTTTCTCTCAGTGCCTTTTTACTTCCCTTTTTCACAGAATGAAAAGGAGCTCCAGGAAGTAATACAGCAGCAGAATGAGAAGATCCTAGAGCAGATAGATAAGAGTGGTGAACTCATAGTATGTTTGTCTTGATGCCTGCCCCTGTGCCTTCTGTGTCAATGGTAGCCAGTACCCTGAAGATAAAAATTTGATTCCCTGGTTCAACAGTGAGGACTTTTGGCTATCTCTTTATTCTCATCTCAGAGGCTTCGAGAGGAGGTCGCCCAGCTTACTCGCTCCCTTTGGCGTGCAGAGACAGAGACAAAGGTGCTCCAGGAGACCCTAGCAGCCCAGCAGGACCCTGATTGTCAGCCCATGGCCACTAACTGGATCCAGGAGAAAGTGTGGCTTACCCAGGAGGTGACTTGTACCTGAATGAAGTTGGAAATATCTCAAGGGTCAAAGTGCTGTGTAGAATTAACATAGGAACGAGGCAGCTCTTGGGGACCTTAGGCTATACCCTACTAATCAGGACATATTTATAGGTGAATAAGCTGAGGGTGATGTTCCTGGAAATGAAAGAAGAGAAGGCAAAACTCAGGGACAAGTTCCAGAGCCATGTAAGAATTTACTTGCCAGCACCATTTCCCCCAATACTACTAGCAAGTACCTCACCAAGCTATGCTGTTCTTTTGCTTTCTAGAGAAATATCCTGGAGGAAAACCTTCGGCTCTCTGACAAGGAATTAAAGAAATTAGATAACATTGTACAGCATATTTATGAGGTAAAAAGGAAGAGATTGGTTAGAAGCTGGTACAAGGCCTGGCTCGTGGGGTTTCTAATGAATGGTAGCTCTGGGTCCAGCCTGTGCTGTGAACTTAGCAGGACTTGCTGTTGAAGGCTTTTCTATGGCCTCTACATTATTCTACTGTCTACCTTTCCCTCTCTAATGTGGGTGCTTTCCAGGAGGATGTGAGTGGTGGTACCTTGGGCCTGTGACCCTGTGACTTTTTCTTTCTTCCCAGACTCTGCAGTCCATTCCAGAGGTGGTAAGGGGCTGCAAGGAGTTACAGGAATTGCTGGAATTTCTGAGCTGAGTAATTGAAAGCTGGAACCTGCTTCACTCCCTTTGACCCCCTTAACCCAACTCCATGACCAACTGGCACAGAGCCACCTATGTTTAAAGTTATTTAAATAAAGTATAAATGTATTTCTTTAAGCTGATGAAATCTTATCTTTGGGGGTGGTAGGGGAATGAGGTCTGGTGAGAAGCAGCTTGGCCCTCTTGCCTGGGCACCCTCCTTGCACCTCCTATGGCATCAAGAGCCCTGGCTGCCTGCCCCTCCGCTTCTCTTTGCTTCCCCTACTGCTGTGGGTACTGGACTGCTTGTTCCCTGGCTCACAGCCCCGGGGAAAACAGAAAAGGCTTCATTCATTCTTCTACCTCCCCCAACCCCCAGGGTAAGTGTTGGTAAATTAGAGGATGGGGGCCAAAAACTGAGTTCATTACTCCCTAGTCTGACCTCTGTCCTAGCTGTTCTACCTGTTGTGACTTCACTCCTTCACAGGATGGAGTTTTCCCCCAACAGCCTGGCACATAAGAAAAAGTGACAGTGGCAGAAATGAGGGCAAGCCCATTTCCGGCCTTTGGGGCCTGGTGGCTGGGCTCCATGAGGGTGGCAGCGGGTTTATCCATAGCAGCAGTGGGGGTCCTGGCAGGGGAGTCACTCCACCTCTTCGCCCCGCCCCGTGGGCGTGGTTCCGCCCAACGCTCCAGTCCGGACAGGGGGTGTGGCTGGGGCGGGGAGGTGCCGGCCCCGCCTCCAGGGGAGTCACGTAGCTCTGCGGCATCCGCAGCCACATTTACGGGAGCTTGGACCGGAGCTCCCAGAGTAGCTGAGCAGAACCCGAGCTGTTCTTGCGGCTGCTGCCGAGAGCCTCCTGCGAACAGGTGAGGCCCCGGGAGAGGGGAGGGCCGAGAGCCTCATAGCATCTCCGCTTCCTCAGTCCGGTTCTTCTTTTTGCCTGGCTCCCTGGGTCCCTTGGTGTCTACTCGCTCTTACATCCTTGTCTCCTACCTGCCAACTAAAAAACTATATATAGCGCTCTGCCCTCCCTGCTTCTTCCACCCTCCTCTTCCTCTTCAAGTTTCCTGGCTGGATCTCAATTTTCTTAATTCCAAATCCTCTGCTTCCTAAATTTTTCCTTGAGGGTCCACCTCTCCCACAAAAATGGTTTTAGTCTCTGCTAGATTAGGGTCATTCTCCAGTTCTCTTGTCTTTCCGTCCCCCTTGGTTAGTCGACCTCACCATCACCTCTCCAGAGTATCCTCTACCCCTTCGGCATTTCTCCCTCCATTTCTCAGACTCGCAGTTAATTTCTTTTGAGCTTTTGCTCCTGTTTGCT
Organism: Elephantulus edwardii; assembly: GCF_000299155.1. Lineage (NCBI taxonomy): Eukaryota > Metazoa > Chordata > Mammalia > Macroscelidea > Macroscelididae > Elephantulus > Elephantulus edwardii. Next base: position 7,500,767 of record NW_006399844.1, on the reverse strand, counting down.
CAATTCTGGAAAACAGAAATTCTTCCTCTATTTCATCCTTTCGTCTACACAGTGTAAGTGTTGCTGGGCACTAGGGATAGCCTTGTGGTATCTGACCTACTGGCCTTCTCCCCCGTTCCCCCACCTATTACAGCCCATTAGGGCCAACCTGTGGCACTGGGGTAGTAAGACGTAATTGGTGTAGGCAGTTTGGGGTATGGAAAGAAGGTTCTTTGGAAGTCTATGGCTGTCATTTGTCCCCCACCCCCTTTTCACAGTCTTTTCCGTCAGAAGCTGAAGGATAATTGAAGGGTGATGATACATATTTTTGCCTCTTTCTGAAGACTTAGAAGTAAGTGTAATTTTCTTAGGGTACCTGCTGAGGATGAAAAATGAGAAAGTCTAGGGTTTTTCCCCTTCTACTTCTTGATAAAGACTGAATCCCATGGACGAAGGCTCAGCATTCTTATTTGGGCAATAGTTTCATAAGACCTGTAGCTTCAGGACTATTTACCTCCCCACCCCCAACCCTGCATCTTTTCCTGGGGCTGGGAAGGGTGCCCACCAGAGACAAAAGGAACTAGGGCGCTAAGCTTGCTAGTTGTCACAGGGATTGGTGCCATTTTGATGCCCGGGACTTATGCCAAGGACTGCTGCCATGTTCCCAGCCGTTTGGTGGGGGGAGAGGCCATTTGGCCTGACTGGCCAGGAGAGAAAGCAGAGGAAGTAGTGAGTGGTCTTGTCTTCATTCCAGCGAGCCATCTCCGTGGGAGAGAGTTGTCACCATGCCTCACTCATACCCAGCGCTTTCTCCTGAGCAGAAGAAGGAGTTATCTGATATTGCACTCCGGATTGTGGCTCCAGGCAAAGGCATTCTGGCTGCTGATGAGTCTGTGGGTAGGTGGAAGCCTGTGGCTAGTCAGGTTAGAAATATTCAGGAAGCCCTGGGGAAGGCTTTGCTGCCCTTCTTTGTTTCTCTTTAGGTAGCATGGCCAAGAGGCTAAGCCAGATTGGCGTCGAGAACACAGAGGAGAATCGCCGGCAGTACCGTCAGGTCCTGTTCAGTGCCGATGACCGAGTGAAGAAGTGCATTGGAGGTGTCATTTTCTTCCATGAGACTCTCTACCAGAAAGATGATAATGGTGTACCCTTTGTGCGCACAATCCAGGATAAAGGCATTGTCGTGGGCATCAAGGTACAGCCCCTGGGCCTGTGGAGGTGTTGGGTGTAGAAAAAGGTGTATGTGGGACAGGAAGAATGGAGAATTCTACCTGCATTCAGCTCTCTACACATGTATCTCCTACAGGTTGACAAGGGTGTCGTGCCTCTAGCTGGGACTGATGGAGAAACCACCACTCAAGGTACCGGGGGGTTAGGCTTCAGGGCCACAGGAGTACTGGAAAGTTAATATTGATGAAAGAGGGGCAGGGTAGTGAGATTGGCACTGTGCTTACAGGGCTGGATGGGCTCTCAGAACGCTGTGCCCAGTACAAGAAGGATGGTGCCGACTTCGCCAAGTGGCGCTGTGTGTTGAAAATTAGTGAGCGCACTCCCTCAGCACTTGCCATTCTGGAGAATGCCAATGTGCTGGCTCGCTATGCCAGCATCTGCCAGCAGGTGTGTGTGTGTGTGTGTGTGTGTGTGTGTGTGTGTGTGTGTTGGAAGGGTTTGGGGGTCAGATGGGTGTCCTGTGCCTGGTGGGGAGAGGGTTATAGGACTACCCTCTCCTACATATTGCACCTCCCAAATGACTCTGCTTTTACCTGCAGAATGGTATTGTGCCTATTGTGGAACCTGAAATCCTGCCTGATGGAGACCATGACCTCAAGCGTTGCCAGTATGTTACGGAGAAGGTGAGTCTGTACTCAGCCACAGAAATACCACAGGAAGAGCTTTGCAGGAGAGCTTGTTCCCCAGAGCCTTTAGCCCAGATCTAGGTATGCTTGTCCAAGGATTCTTTCCACTTGAACCCAGAAAAAGCCATGGGGCTGAGCTTTATGAACCCTCACAATCAATGCCCCCTCCCCCTAGTCTCCAGACAAAGCATGAAAGAACAGTAAATGGACCACTAAGGGACCTACAACCTTGGAAATGTCCTCTGATCCTCAGGTCCTGGCTGCTGTGTACAAAGCCCTGAGTGACCATCATGTTTACCTGGAGGGGACCCTGCTGAAGCCCAACATGGTGACCCCTGGCCATGCCTGTCCCATCAAGTATAGCCCGGATGAAATTGCCATGGCAACTGTCACTGCCTTACGTCGCACTGTGCCCCCAGCTGTCCCAGGTACTACCCTGTGTCCCCAAGGTCCCTCCTCAGGCTCTTGAGGCCTTCAGCAGTTTCTTGCACCGGAGAAATAGGACTGACCAATTTGTCTTCTCTTCTCTACCCCAGGTGTGACTTTCCTGTCTGGAGGTCAGAGTGAAGAAGAGGCATCACTCAATCTTAATGCCATCAATCGTTGCCCACTTCCCCGGCCCTGGGCCCTCACCTTCTCCTATGGGCGTGCTCTGCAGGCCTCTGCACTCAATGCTTGGCGAGGGCAGCAGGACAATGCTGGGGCTGCCACTGAGGAATTCGTCAAGCGGGCTGAGGTTGGGAGCCTGAGGTGGTGTTGGGGGAATGGTGTGTATTGATAAGGAGGCAGCATGCAGAGATTACAGCCTGGGAAGGGTTGGGTATCTATGATCTGGTCCAGCTGAATATAATCGATCTCTCTTACAGACTGTTCCCTCTCTCTCCCATCTTACAGGTGAATGGGCTTGCATCCCAGGGCAAGTATGAAGGCAGTGGAGAAGATGGAGGAGCGGCAGCACAGTCCCTCTATATTGCCAATCATGCTTACTAAGCACCCACTCCACACCACAGCCTTTAACCTGGCCAACTGCCCCAGTTTTGCCTGTAGTTCTAGACTAGGCCAATAGCCATGCAGAACAGAGAGCCTCCATTCAGTGCTAAATTTTCTTCCTTTCCTTCCCTTCTTGTTGCTGTATGTGGGACCATAGAATGGGATGGTAGGGAGCCCTTGGTAACTAAAGACAGGAGGACTTTGTAGAAGTCAGACAGGATGCCTGGGCCTACTCTATGTCCTTGTAACCCCCCACAATTTGCTTATGATGGGTAGCTTCTCCTCGGGCTCTCCTTGCCCGTCCTCGCTTCTGGGATTAGAGGGTGGGGCTGCAGCCCTGATTCTTACCCTGAGTACATACCACATAGCAAATAAAGGGTAGCAAACATGCTACTTTGTCTGTTTGTCTTCCATATCAAATTGTCGTCTCCCAGTTTCTGACCTTTGCTGATTCTATCTCTGGGCTCTCAGACTAATGATACTAGCTAGAAAAGATGAGTTCTGAGTTTGACTGGGCTTCAAGGTTATGGGGGGAGGGCACATCTATTGATTATTACCAGTTCAAGTTTTTTTGTTTGTTTGATTTATTTATTTATTACCAGTTCAAGTTTTTGTCAGTTGATACTCAGAGCTGGAGGGGGCACAGTGTGTAAGGCTACAAGTATTTTGGGAATTGCCACACAAGGGCATGAGGCTGCAGTGCAGAAGGAGGGAGTGAAGCAAAATGGAAGTCAGAGGATGTGCAAGGTCCCAAAGGAGACTGCAGGACAATCTGGGAAAAGAGGTGGTGCATCTCAGCAACATTGAGCTCTGCAGGGCTGACATTTCTGCTGAGGGAAACCACATCTGGAACTCCTGGGCTTCTGCTCAGTAATGGAAACCCTGAGGCTCAGCGTTCCTAGGCTGAGTCAGGGTCCTTCGAAGGTTGCCAACTGCCCATTCTTGTTTGGAGAAGAAGGAGACGGGAGGGATCTGGGCAAGGATAGAGATGGTAGGTTTCAAGCTAAACTTTGAGCACTTGGGTGGAGTGTGAGGTATGCTGAGTACCTGAATTAATGAAAAGGTGTGTTGTGTGTGAACTAAGGAGGCCTTGCCCCACCCACTTAATGGTTGCCCTGTGGAAATGAAGGCCTGACCTTACAACAACCACTTAACAGAGAGCATTTCTTATGTGCTCCTGCCTGATCCTGTTCTATTCACTGTACATACATTAATTCATTGAATGCAACAATCCTCCTGTTACAGTAATGGAAGGAAATAGTAATAGGAAATAGTCACAGTGGTTAATTACCGTAAGGGAACTCAGGAAATAAGGTGAATCTAGGATTTTGAGCCCAAGGAGTCAGGATCCAAAGCCCGTGCTTAAGAATTTTCCAGATTTAAGTATCCAAATTTTCACACAGAAATTAATTAAAAGTGAACTATTGCACTGAGCAAGCCAATTCAGATAAAAGTTACTAGCCATTCTGTGTTTGAGGCTTCGGAGCAGCTCTATGAAGGAAACAAAAATGGAATAATTGAGCTTTGAGGCTCTTTACACAAATATCCTCACCATTTTACAGATGAGAAAACTGAGGTTCAAAAAATGTGAAATAAATTGCACAAATTGCGGAGCTAGTACTTAACGAAGGCAGAATTTACATTTTTAATGCCTGGGTTTGGATATGGTTCCTCAGGAAAGGGGAAATGAATCAGGTGTGCCCAGCAACGTAGAGGAACTAGTAAGGTCTTTTCACCTGTCCCTCCTCGCCCTCACATCCTTTCATTCAAACTCCCTCCCAGGCTCCATGCGGGCCCGCCCACTCCCGTCGTTCTCTCATGCCTGCCAGTGAGATGTGTCGTAGTCATGACCACGCCCCCTCCCTCGGGGCTTCCTATTGGAGGAAGATCACAGCTCCGCCCCCGCGGCCGCTAGAGCAGCCGGAAGCAAGCATGGCTGCTAGTGCGGCTGGAGCTGCAGCTACAGACATAGGTGCGGTGGGAGTCGGGTGGTGACCTCTATCTGGTGGATCCCTAGGGAGGAGTGTGGGGGTGGAGATGTTGGTCCCACACACACACATGGGTGCAGGGGTCGTCTCAAAGGGTGGTCCCTTCATACTCGAGTCCCCTAGGCAGAGAGCCTTGCGAACGCGGCCCTTTAGATTCGGGGTACCCATTGGCTGGCCTCTGAGCTGGACCCCAGCGCCTGAGTAGATCCTTCCATGTCCCCAGAGGTGGTCCGGGGCAAACGGGCCGCCCTCTTCTTTGCTGCTGTGGCCATCGTGCTGGGGCTGCCACTCTGGTGGAAGACCACGGAGACCTACCGGGCCCCGTTGCCCTACTCTCAGATCAGTAGGCTGAATGCCCTGCAGGTGAGACTCCTGGGGAGAACTCGGGGACATCCCAGCGGCAAGATGGACACTCAGCTGATGGCCCTGGCGCTCCTTCTCGCAGCTCCGGCTCATGGTGCCCGTCACTGTCGTGTTTACGGGGGGCTCAGTGCCCCTGGATGACCTGGAGAAGCTGCCCTTCAACGTCGTTCATGAGAGAGAGATCCCGCTAAAATGTGAGTTCCTGGAGCCCCGATTGCCCTTTCCAGTTTGTGCTCAGCCCAGACATGGATCGGGAAGAAGGAACCTGGGGGCCCATAAAAGTAGTTGAAAACTTAAGAGTTAAAGGCTTTCACTTGAGGAAGAATATTTTTGGTGAGAAGAAAGCGAAATTCACTGACAAAAATTCGATTTTATTCATTAAATAGTTCTGTTGTCTTTTCGGAAGCAGTTGATGCTTCTTAGGAAGTAGAAGAAGTGGGGCATAGTGGAAAGAACATAGGTTTTTAAAATGAAGTTGGATTTGACAGGCCCTACTTAATATTAAAACCTTTTACTGAGTATTATTATAACTGAGTATTTTACAGTTGAATATTTGTTAGAAAACTGTTGATTTTTTGTTAACATGTCAGGTTGGGTTTTTTTTTTTCTTTAAAAGGAGTGAGTTGTGTACAGGGGGGGTTAAATGCTTTATGGACAGTAAAAAAACTGCACTACAACCACCTTATTCATCATCATCATCCTCTTCATCTCCCTCTTCCTCCTCCTCTTTATCTTCCTCCTTTCCCTTCTTCCTGCTTTTCTCAGCCTTGACAACTCCCTTTTTGGCGGCATCAGGCTTGTGTTTAGCCCTGTATGCAACAATATCCTTCTCATACTTCTCCTTCAGCTTAGCAGCCTTCTTCTCACAGGGCTGCTTGTCATCGGCAGCAGTTTTATTCCACATCTCTACCAACTTCTTCGCAACATCACCAAATGAAAGGCCAGGGTGCTCGCCTTTGATTTTGGGGCGATTCTCAGAAAAAAACAAGAAAAAAGCCAAAGGGGCCTCTTGGGCACATTGGGATTCTTTTTTGTTTTGTCCTTAGGAGGGCTATAGGTTTTCATCTCTCTTTCATAACGGGTCTTGTCTGCCTTTGCCATGTCTTCAAAGTTACCTTTTCCTTTAGCAGACATGGTTTTCCACCTCTCTGAACACTTAGAAAATTCTGAGAAGTTGACAGAAGCATCTGGGTATTTCTTGTGCCCCTCTTGGCAGGTTTGCACGAAAAATGCATACGATGACATTTTACTTCTTGGCTTCTTAGGATCTCCTTTGCCCATGGTTAGGTATTTCTCGTCCGTGAGGCACAGAGGCACCCAGTGCTGTCTGGCTCTGCCTAGCCCGGTGCTGTCTCTATGGAGCTCAATGTACTGGAATGGCTGTGAGAGCAGGAGCCAGACATACTTTTCCAGGTCTCAGGATTGTGAAAGTTGATGATTTAGAGATCCCAGACTAATTGTTTTCATCTGTCTTTTTTTTCTTTTTAAGATAAAAAACAAAGATAGAATTCTTAAGAAAGGTATGTCCCAAAGGCGAGATGGAGTTTTCCTCCCCAGAAAGGATGTAATGGAGGAGGCCTCCATCTGTCTTTGATTTCTTTTAATCTTTGTTGCAGACAGGGAGAGATCAGTGTAGACCCCTGCGCTGGTGGACTGTGTTGTGCCAATCGACCTTGGTGTCCTTTGACACTGTGGTCATAAGGCCCAGTTCCCTCAGGGTGTTTGGTTAGTTAAAGTTTATGTAATACTGCTCCCTATTGCCTCTGCTGGAATCTATTTGCAGCCCATCCAGATACTTACTTGTCCTAACATTTGTCAGATCGATCTATGCATGATCAGAGTTGTGGACTTGTCACTTGCCTGTGTCTGTTATTCTTGTCTGTCTGCTTCACTGTGCATCCACCTATATATCAATTCTTGTTATTATTGGTAATGGAGGGCTGTGCACATAATGGACTACTGTCTGCACTGTTCTCCAGCTCTCTGCCTTCCTTTTCATTAGTAATATTATGCTAAGCATTCTTATTTAATATTGTTGTTGTTGTGTACCATAGAATCAGAACTGACCCATAGCTGACCCTCTGGAGGGTTTTCAGAGGGAGTTAATCACACGGGAGGAGATTGCCCATCTTTCTCCTGTGGAGTGACTGGTGGTCTGCAGCTTCTTGTCACTAAAGTCTTTTCTCTTTATTCAGTTTACCATGTGTCCATTATCTAATTACTAATTTTCTTTCCCTTTCTCTGCTCATCCCTGCAAGCTATGATACTTGTGTAGTCTTTTGTCTAATCATCGTACTGAGTTGTTACTAGTTCTAATAGCTTTTCAGATGCTTCTTTGATTTTCTAGAAGAATAACTGTATAGTCTTAAAATTGACCGTTTTAATCCACCAGATGCTCTGCTGAAGAAGGGAGGGGCAATCTCCTCCTGTACCAGTCAGATCTGATTTGATGGTACACGTAAAATTAATACAATAAAAATAAAAATTTAAAAAAATGACCGTTTTAGGGAGCTCTGGTGGCATAGTGGCAAGAAGCTGTGCTGCAGTCCTGAAGGCATGCAGTTCGAATCCACCAGATGCTCTGCTGGAGAAGGAGGGGCAGTCTCCGCCTGTGCCAGTTGAATCTGATTCTATCCTCAACAACAACAAACAAAAAATGACCATTTTTGTCTTTTTCTTTCTATCAATGATTTGTGAATGAATCTTTTTATTGTTACATTGGATAGAATCTTCAGAAAGAACAATGTTGAAGAATAGAAGGTAATAATAGTAGGGGAGCTCTAGTGTCTAGTCCTCGGAGTTGTGCTGCTAACCCAAAGGCTGCACCTCTCTGGCATTTCAAATCCACCATGGGCTTGGAAGGGAAAGTTTTCCTATGCGATTTACAGCTTCAGAAACCCAGTGGAGGATCAGTCAGTTATGATGAGTCAGTTAAGGCTTCACATCAGTGAGTTTCTAGTTTCTAGGAGAGTGCTTTTTTAAAACTAACTTTAGTGGAACTATAGTTATCATTTAGTCATTAAGTATGCAGACTTTTGCTTTAATCAGAAATGCTTGTTGAACTTACTAAATATTTTGGGGCATGAATAAGGCAGCACTTGAGGTCATTAATGTAGTGATTATAGTCAGTTCCCAACTGTAGGATATTATAGTATGTACGTAGGCAGAGAGAGGGGAGTGGGGGCACAGGGAAGAAATGGGGTGCCATGTATCTGACATCACGCATACAGAAATCATTAAACTTGGCCGGGTCAGAGAAAAAGAGGGAGATCCTCCGCTAGATGGACTGACACAGTGGCTTTACTGCTGGGCTCAAGTGCATCAGAGATGATGAGAACGGCACAGGATAGGACAGGGTTCAGACCTGTTTTCACAGGGTGTCTGTGAGTCATCCTTAACTCAATGGCGCCTAGGAATAATAATGAATGCTTCTTCCTTCCGCCACCTCTGTACCCTTAGACAAAATGAAAATCAAATGCCGCTTCCAGAAGGCTTACCGTAGGGCTCTGCAGCATGAGGAGGAGGCCCTGTCAGTGAACAGTGTGCAAGGTATGGGAAAGGGCAGTTGCACCATTTTAACATGAATCTCTTTCCTTCTTTCTGATCTTTTGAGGCTATAGTTTTCATAACTTGGTTTAGCTCCACAACTTGGGTCACTGAAGACTAGAGAGGTCCACTTCTTATCAGGCCTTGCCAGAATGTCAGCTGCATGTGAGTGGGAGGTCAAAGATTAACTTAGACACTCTAGGGTATTCCAGGGGTGAGGGGTGGCCTTTTCCTTTCTGCTCTGGGGAAGGGATTCCTGGTGGCCTAGTGGTAAAGAGCTGTGCTGCTCTCCTGAAGGCATGCAGTTTAAATCCACCAGCTGCTCCACAGGAGAAAGGTGGGCAGTCTCCTCATACATGATTTATAGCATCTGAAAACTTGCTGGAGGGTTGGCTATGAATTGGTTCTGACTTTCTGGTTCATAACACCACCACCAACAACTGCTCTTGTCCCCAGAGGCAGAAGCTATGTTAGCAGAGCCCCAGGAGCAGCAGGAAGGATCTCTGACTGTGTATGTCATCTCTGAAAACTCTTCTCTTCTTCCAAAGGTAAGGTGAGCAGAGAGACTCCGTGTTGCAACATTGCTGCTCATTTCTTCCAGTCACTACAGAAAACCCCTCCATATATATGAATGCAATCAAAGATTTATTCATTGACTATGGGTCTTTCTAAATCTACAACCAAACTTATATATGTGCTTAAAGTGCCAATGACAAGTTTTAAGTTGGGTTTAATAATAAGCAGTTGTTATTGTTATGTGCCGTTGAGTAGCTTGTGACTCATAGCGGCCCTTTGTACAACAGCCCTAAACTCTGCTCTGTCCTGTGCCAATCACACTGTCTCTGACACTCCCATCCCGATTACCCCAGTCACTGAATCAATCCATCTCATAGAGGGCCTTCACCTCCTGCGCTGTCCCTCCACCCTCCCAAGAATGATGTCCTTCTCCAAGGACCGGTCCCTCCTTACAGCATGCCCAAAGTATGTTAGATGGAGCCTCAGAATCCTTGCCTCTCAGGAGCCACCCGGTTTAACCCTCTCCAGGATGAATCTGTTTGTTTTCCTAGCAGTCCATGGTACTCTCAATACTCTTCTAATAATCAGTAGGATTAAAAAAAATCTGGTTTGAGTGAGTCAGTACCTTGACTGTCTCATTTTATTAATGGAAAGCGAAGTGGCAGCTCTGGTGGCCGATAGTGGCAAGAAGCTGCTCTGCAATCCCAGAGGTATGTGGTTCAAATCCACCAGATGCTCTGCTGGAGAAGGAGGGCCAGTCTCCTCCTGTACCTGTCAGATCTGGTTTGATAGTACACACAAAAAATAATAAAAGAAAAATAAAAATTTGTAATAAATATTTAATCTTTATACGAGATCATTTGAGTAAATATCTGTGTACTTACTCCTCAGTTTGGAAACTTCAACATAGCAATTTTTTACCCTCTTGTTTACACTCCCCTCCTTTTCAGCCCAAAATTGGCAGCATCAGTATGGATGGTGAAGAGATTGAGATAGGTAACAGTTTTAGTTTGCTTGGTTCCACAGTCAACACTCTTGGGAGCACCAGCCAGGAAATCAAGAGAAGAATTACATTGGGAAAGTCAGCTGTGAGGGACCTCTCAAGAGTACTGAAGAGCAATGACTTTAGGCTGGAGACTAAGGTGCGCCTGATCCAGGCTATAGTCTTTGTGATTATGTGCTATGCATCAGAGAGTTGGACAGTGAATAAGGATGATAGAAGGAGAATTGATGCCTTTGAGCTGTGGTGCTGGAGACGACTGTTGAATATACTATGGACTGCTAGGAGAACAAACAGGTTTGTCCTAGAAAGGGTGAAGCCAGAATGCTCCTTGGAGTCAAGGATTCTGAAGCTTCGTCTGATGTACTTTGGGCAGGTTGCAAGGAGGGACTGGTCCTTGGAGAGGGATATCATGTTTGGGAGAGTGGAGGGACAGCGCAGGAGAGGAAGACCCTTGATGAGATGGATCGATTCTGTGAGTGGAGTGGTGGGAATGAATGTGTCTGAGACGGTGAGGTTGGCACAGGATAGAACGGCGTTTAGGGCTCTTGTACATAGGGTCGCTATAACAACAACATAGCATACCTAATTTTACATGGTTGCAAGCTCTATATAAATAGTATGATACTTGTCTTTCTGTGAGGAGTCACCTGTGACACAGTAGCATAGTGTATTATGTGCTGGGCTGCTAACTTAAATGTCAGCAGTTTGAATCTGCTAGACTCTCTGTAGGAGAAAGGTGAGCTGTTGTCTCCTGTAAAGATTTCCAGTCTGGGAAAACTGATGAAAGGTTGCTGTGAATTGGAATTGATTTGACAACAGTGCATTTGTTCTTCTGTAACTTACTTTGTCCACATTTTCCTTGAAAGAATCATCTAGGATAATGGGTCAGTGTTTTCCTTTTTACTTTCATGTAAAGTTGCATTGTATAAGCATGTCATAATATATCCATTTTTGTTGCTGATGGACATTTGAGTTGCTTCCAGTTTTTTACTATTAGAAACAGTATTGTTATAAATGTCCTTGTAATTACCTCTTTGCCATGTGTCATTTTTATTAGATTCTATTTGCTTATCTTGCATTTCTTGCTCAGTTTGCTACTCATTAATTTCCAGTTTTCTATTATTTTATCAGCTCCTGAAGACTTGGATACTATTTGGACCTCTATGGGAAAAAAGATGGGCACTGTCCTGAAACTAATGATACTCATATGTACCCATAGCTCAGAAATGCTAAGTTAGTAGTCTGCTATCCACCTTAAAAGGAGCTCTGGAGGTGAACTCTGTAGCATGTTACACTGTTAACCAAAAGGTTCTTCAAATCCTCTAGCAGCTCCTTAGGAGAAAGATGAGTAATCTCCTCCAATTACAGTTTGTAGCCTCTGAATCAATTGGCAGCATCGGGATGGATGGTGAAGAGATTGAGATTGTACACAGCTTTAGTTTGCTTGGCTCCATAGTCAACAGTCTTGGCACCAGCATCCAGGAAATTAAAAGGCGCATTGCCATGGGAAAGTCTGCTGTTAGGGACCTCTCCAAAGTACTGAAGAACAATGGTGTCTCTCTGGAGACTAAGGTGCGTCTGATACAGGCCATGGTCTTTGCAATCACTTGTTATGCATCAGAGAGTTGGACAATGACCAAGGAGGATAGAAGGAGAATTGACATCTTTGAGCTGTGGTGCTGGAGAAGAGTATTGAGAATACCATGGACTGCTAGGAAAACAAACAGATTTGTCCTGGAAAGGGTTAAACCAGCTGGCTCCTTAGAGGCAAGGATTCTGAGGCTCCGTCTAACATACTTTGGACATGTTGTGAGGAGGGGCAGGTCCCTGGAGAGGGACATCATGCTTGGGAGGGTAGAGGGACAATGCCGGAGGGGAAGGCCCTCTATGAGGTGGATTGATTCAGTGACTGGGATAATTGGGATGGGAGTGTCAGAGACAGTGTGACGGGCACAGGACAGCGCGGAGTTTAGGGCTGTTGTACATAGGGTCGCTATGAGTTGCAAGCGACTCGACGGCACATAACAACAACAACAAGCCTCTGAAACCTGATGGACGGTTGCTATGAGTTTGCATTTTTTTGTGTGTGTTATTTGAAATAGAAATGTAGGCCTTTTGGTCAATGACAGAAGACCAGCTTGTTAAAAACAAGAGACAGAATGCTCTTCTCTCTTCCCTGTGCCATGAACCGTGGGCATTCTGTTCCTTGCCCACTCCTCACAGGACAAGATGAGCTACATTGGCCCCAAGAGGACAGCAGTTGTACGAGGGCTATTACACCAGGAGGCCTTTAACATCATTGGCCGCCGCATAATCCAAGTAGCCCAGGCCATGTCTTTGACTGAGGATGTGCTTGCTGCTGCCCTGGCTGACCACCTTCCCGAGGACAAGTGGAGTTCTGACAAGAGGAGGCCTCTTAAGTCCAGCTTGGGTAGGATGATTGGGCACACGGGGAGGGAGGAGTACGAATGATACAGTGACAGTGGGACAGAAGGGGAACCCACATACAAATTCCTTACTTGTTTATTTCCTGGTCTCAGCTTTTTTTTAAAGTATTAATATCCTCCTTTGGATCCATGATGGCAACCAGCCCCATTCCAGAGAGAATCAAGTTCCCCTCAGCCTGGGGCACAGTCAGCCTTGGGCCCTGGGAGCCTTCTGACTTGCTTGGCTTGGCTCCTGTTCTGTAGGCTACGAAATCACTTTCAGTTTACTCAACCCTGATCCCAAGTCCCATGACGTGCACTGGGACATCGAGGGGGCCGTCCAGCGTTACGTGCAGCCGTTCCTGCATGCCCTCAGTGCTGCTGGCAACTTCTCTGTGGACTCTCAGGTGAGGCTGCGGTGAGAACACACTGAGGAGCTTTTCTCCTGGCTATACCATTTTTTTTTCAAAGTCCAGATTTATTTAGCATTTATGAGTACAGCTGTACTTCCACCCCTTAGAGCTCGCTGATTTGTGAGGAATTTCCCATGTCTGTGAGAATCCTGAGTCAGGTCTGTGTCTGTGTGTGTGACTGTGTGTCTTGACAGCAGACTCTAGTGTCTACTTTGCCTCCTGATGCTCAACCATGGGGGCTCTGTCAGTGCTTGTTAACACACCAGCGTCCTTAGGATTCTAGAACCATCTTTACCAATTGACACTCTATCACATGCCATCAGCCATCCTTCAGGAATGTTAATTTTTTAAAAAAGCTCCTGAAAGATGTTAATGAGGTTACAGTAAAGTTAAGGTAAGGGATGTTGCTGTTTATATCACACAATGCCCTTTTAATGAAAACGTGTGGGAGAAATTTTTATCAGGTCTTGGTTGTGGGAGTAATTACTTCTGAATAGCTGGTTTGATTTTGTTTTTTTTTCTGCAGATAGTGTTAACGGTGTTCTGATTCTCTCTTTGTTTAGGCTGGTAGGAAACGCGATGAAATGTGTGATTTCTAGAGCAAGTATCTAGTGTAGAGTAACTTTACCCTTAGCTAAGTGTTTTCTGTACAGTTTTAATTTTTCCCCCTTATACTTATTTTGTACTAATTTAATCTTTTTAAGCTATCTCAGATCTTTATATATAAAATTTTGTAGTTTTGTATGGTTGTGTCGAAAGTGACCCATAGCTAACCCTCCAGTGGGTTTTCAGAGGCTGGTGGGTTTGAACCATGTGGCTTTGAGATTGCAGCACAGCTTCTTACCACTAGGCCATCAGTGTGTTCATATAAATATTTATTTTATATATA
>NW_006399844.1:7479842-7486698 GCF_000299155.1 Elephantulus edwardii | reverse complement strand
TATACATAATAATAGAGGCTTGGGTGGGATATGTCTTCTGTCTATATAATGGAAGGGAACTCTAGCAGCCTAGTTGGTAAGCAGTTGTGTTGCCAATCCAAAGCAGGTGGCTTGAAACCACAGGTGCTTCATGGGAGAAAGAAGGCCTGTCTCCTCCTATATGATCTGTAGCTTCTGAAAACCCACTGGAATGTCAGCTGTAAATTGGTTCAGACTCGACCGCACAGAAGAACAGCTACATATACAGTAGAATATAAATACCAATCTCCCACCCTCTCTTTGTTCCATAGATCCTTTACTATGCAATGCTGGGAGTCAACCCCCGCTTTGATCCAGCTTCTTCTAGCTACTACCTGGCTACACACAGCCTCCCGCATGTCATCAATCCAGTGGAGTCACGGCTGGGTGAGCTCCTGATATTTTTTGGCTTTTTCCAGACCCAAGGGCCCAGCCAGGGATGGGAAAAGGTTTGTATATATAGCAATGATTTCCAGGCCTACTCTCAGGGAAATACTGAGGCTTAAGGGCCCTTTTTCATAATGTATGTTCCATTGAATCAGAACTTGTCCATAGCTGACCCTCCAGTGAGTTTTCAGAGGACATATATCACACAGGAAGAGATTGCCCATCTTTCTTGCACAGATCAGCTGGTGGATTCAAGCTGCATACCTTTGGGTTGGCAGCACAGTTCCTTACCACTAAGCCACCAAAGCTCCCTTTTTCACAATACTTTGTTGATGAAGAATGGAGGATCAGGCGAGCTCTGATGGCCTAGTGGCAAGAAGCTGCACTGCAGTTCCACAGGTGCATGGTTCAAATCCACCAGATGCTCTGCTGGAGAAGGAGGGACAGTCTCCTCCTGTACCAGTCAGATCTGATTTGACGGTACATAAAAAAAAAATTAAAAATTAAAAAAAAAAAAGATCAGTGAAAGAGAGGAAGACCCCCCAGCGAGAGGCATAGACACAATGACTGCATCATTGGACTCAAGTGTGTCAGAGATGAAGAGGATGGCATGGATAGGACAGGGTGCAGAACTGGTCATCCTAGGGTCGCTATGAGTCATACTCAATGGCACCTAACAACAACAACTCTTGATATCCTTATCCCTTATATCTTAAACTATTTAGTGAACGTTTCCAGCACTTTTTACAAATAGACTGAACTTCCATCTGGGAAAGCTATCTAGGAGAGTCGGTGACTGGAAAGACAGACCAGAGCAAAAGTACAAGGAGACTGAATTTGAATTGACGGTTCTGCTGATTGAGACCAGGCTACTCGTTTTTCATTTTGGGCTAGAGCCTGGGAAGGGTGGGAGTGGATAAGAACAGTACCGCAGACAAGCCAAAGAATTATAGACCTGATTGTGGAATTTCAGGAACCTGAAGTAGACCATTGTGGACCAGGGGGTGTAGGAGGGACAACACCTGTGCACTGGGCAGATGCCTTCTCCATAGAAGGTTGTTTCAGGTAAAGGGAGTTATTTTAGGTTGCTTCAGGTAAAAGGAGCTTAGATACAGGAGAGTGAAGAGCATGGTCATTGAGGGAGCTCAAGAGTAGTTTAATGTGACTAAAATCATGGAGTTGACTTGACAAGCAGCAGATGCCAGAATCTACAAAGAGGATCATGTTATGGCATTTGATGTTGATGGACAGCCTTTGAAAATATTAAGCAGGGAACTGACATGAAACAGATTTTTATATTTGTTATAAGGTTGCAGTGTGACACTGGTCAAGAAAGCCAAGGGGTTCTCTTAAAAGAGGAAAGATTCCAGGGGCATTTTGCAACTTGGGACTATGTTCCATTTATGTGACACATCTTGGTAGGATGTTAAGGGACCCTTAACACCACAGAAACCCAAGACAGGAGGATACCCTAGAAATGATCACTTGGGGAAACTGAGGCCCGGAGTGGATCAAAGATCCAAGTCCCAGTATGTTGATGTCCTTCCTACCTTTTTTTTTCTCTACTACAGGATCCAGTGCTGCTTCTCTTTACCCCGTGCTCAACTTCCTGCTCTACGTGCCTGAACTTGCTCACTCCCCACTCTACATTCAGGACAAGGACGGGGCTCCAGTGGCCACCAACGCCTTCCACAGTCCCCGCTGGGGTGGCATTATGGTAATAATCACACTGCAGGCCCCAGAGTCCAGGCTTCCAGGACATACAGAATCCTCAAGACTTTTTATTTATTTATTTATTTTTTTGGGTTGCAAACATGTTTAATAGTTCCTTGTACACTAACATTGCTCATATGTTAAAGATTAATTTGCCATCTGATAAGACTTTTTTTAAAAAAAAAATTATGTGGCCTAGTGGCAGGAAGCTGCACTGCAATCCCAGAGGTACATGGTTCAAATCCACCAGATGCTCTGCTGGAGAAGGAGGGACAATCTCCTCCTGTACCAGTCAGATCTGATTTGACGGTACACACAAAAATAATAAAATAAAATAAAATAAAATAAAAAATTATTCTTTTTTTGTGTGTACTGTCAAATCGGATCTGATTGGTACAAGAGGAGATTGCCCCTCCTCCAGCAGAGGATCTGGTGGGTTTGAACCACATGCCTCTGGGATTGCAATGCAGCTTCTTGCCACTAGGCCACCAGAGTTCCCCTCCTTAAAACTCTTGTTTCTGTTCCTTCTGCTGTCTTCCATGGCCCAGCCTGTAGGAGGGGCAGGCATCAGGGCAGTGGAGGTGCTGTGTGCCAGGCCCCAGGCCGCTACTTGGGCAGAACCACTCTTTCTTATTTCCATGAGTGCTGATGGTCGCTAGGACTCTCTTTACCCTACACAGTTGGCACTTATTTAGAACTATATAGTGTACACTTAGATCTTGACCCTATTTGTGGGAGTCTTTCAAGGTTGGGAACTTTGTCACCCCTTTAAGGAGTTTTTCTAAAATGAGATTTAAAAAAAATTTTATAGGTCTTTCAAGGGGATAGTTGAGGTAATTGGTGTAAATTCCCCATAGTTGTTATGTTCTGTTGAGTTGATTCCATCTTATATGGCACAGTGGGCCGGCCCACCCCATAGGGTTTTGTAGGCTGTAGTTCTTCTCGGGACTAGATAGTCAGGCCTTTTCTTCCATGGAGCTGCTGGTAGATCAAGTGCTGATCTTTCAGATAGCAGCCAAGCACTTAACTAAAAAAGTATTAGCCATCATTACATTTATTGTTTCTAAATAGCAGAGACTCCTTTTCCTATTTTCTCGTCACCTCCAGAGTCCCAGGGAAGAGCTGTATAAAGTTCTGATGTTTTGTGGCTACCTCCGTCCCTCTTTCAGGTGTACAATGTTGACCCCAAAGCCTACAACACCTCGGGGTTTCCGGTCAGAGTCGAGGTGGACATGGTGCGCGTGATGGAGGTATTCCTGGCTCAGTTGCGGTGAGTCCTGGGGGTGCCGTTTTGGGGACATGGCCACGGGGAGTCTGACCACGTCTCTTGGGCTTTAGAGGGAGATTGCAATCAGAGTAAAATCTACCTGCCAGGTATACCTGGGCCGAGCCACCAGGAAGCCAAGAGTGGTCATCCTTTCGATTGCTCACGAAATCTATTTAATAAAAAGCAGATGTGAATGTCAGTTCCTTAAGGTACAGTTATCTGTATTTAAGAAAACGCTTGTTAATTTCTGTGCTAATTGATTAACTGTGGCTGCGTGAAGCCCTTTGTATGCTGAAGATGGGTTTGGGCTCCTAAGAGTATTTTCCTAGCCGATTAGCAATATCTGATATGGGTATAGAATTAGAGAGGCATCAGTATACACATGCCTTTTAATTAAAGTTGGTTCTGGGTCATCCCTTAACTCTGAGCCCTAGTCCCCTTATTTGTTCAAAGAGAGGATAAAAAAGGGTAAGGAGAGTAAATGAAGTTGATGTATGATTATCTAGTGCTGTTATAACAGAAATATTATAAGGGGATGGCTTTAACAAACAAATTTATTTTTCTAGTATATTGTGTACTATCGAGTTGAACCTCCAGGAGGTTTTCAGAAGCAGTGAATTGCGTAGGAGAAGATAGCTCATCTTTCTCCAGCAAAGCATCTAGTAGATTCGAACCATGCATCTAGTAGATTCGAACCATGTACCATTGTGTTGGCTGAAGCTGGAAATCTGAATTTAGGATGCCAGGCCTGGGGATGGCCTTCTCCTTTTTTGGTTCTGAGGAAAGCTTCTTGTTTCTTTTTAACATCTGTGGGCATACCTTAGAGATCTCCATGTACCTTGGCATCAGTCTGGGAAGTTCTCCGTCAAGGTCCCCCAAGTCCAAAGGATGCACTTTACTCCTGGCTTTTCTTTATTGGAGATTCTGAGGTCCCTCCCTCTCTTCCTGCTTCTCTTTCCTTTTATATCTTATAAGGTAAAAGGTGTTAAGAAGCTCTGGTGGCCTAGTGGCAGGAAGCTGCACTGCAGTCCCAGAGGCATGAGGTTCAAATCCACCAGATCCTTTGCTGGAGAAGGAGGAACAATCTCCTCCAGTACCAGTCAGATCCAGTTTGACGACACACACACAAACAATAATAAAATTTTTTTTATAAAAAGATAAAAGCTGTTGCAGGCCACATCCCAGGAAAATTCCCCTAAAATGCAATTAGGGCTGTGACCTGAGTCAGGGTGGTGTATACAATTTTAACCCTGCTTCATTAATATAGCAAACATAACTTAGTACTAATTAACATAATCTTACCTTGTTAAAACATGAGGTCAAGATTCACAGCAAGTTACAAAACAGAGGATAATTACATCAGATTAAAAAGTGGAGGACAGCCACACACTAGTGGGAAGGAATCAAGCCTAGCCAAGTTAACACATATTTTTGATGACACAATTCAATAATGATTGGTGTTATCAAAAGTTTTTTAGCCATGGAACCTTCCTTCAAGCAAGATCTTGGGCATTTAATATAAAAACAGGTGAAAGTGTAAATACTCTGGAGGAAGCGGAGTTTGGGGCTCTGGATTGCATGGTGCTGCTGGTCACTCTTTAAGATGTTGAGAGACTTCCCTGTACCCCTGTGGCTCTGGGTGATTGAAATCATTGACTCAGGGCAGATAGTCCAGGAACCTTGGCTGTCTTCTCCCACCTTCTGGTCTCAGTCACACTGATCTTACGTGATTGCTCCTACAGCCTGCTCTTTGGAATTGCTCAGCCCCAGGTGCCTCCAAAGTGCCTGCTTTCGGAACCTAACAGAGAAGGACTAATGGTGTGGGAACTGGACCGACTGCTCTGGGCTCGGTCAGTGGAGAACCTGGCCACGGCCACCACCACACTCACATCACTGGCCCAACTTCTAGGCAAGATCAGCAACATTGTCATCAAGGATGATGTGGCGTCTGAGGTGCGTGGACAGAGATCAGATTCTGGGCTGCAGTGTGAGTGAGACCAGAGAAAGACAGCTGGGATATAGAGAGCTTGTGTGCATGCCATCTTTAAGTTCCCCAAACTTCCCCTAGAGGGCAGTGCCAGCCCAGGAGGCCAGATGGGAAGTGTGTAGTTTTAAGCAGTCCCTAAGAAAATACCTCATAGCCCTTTTATGCTGACTTCAGTCCAGGCAGATTCCCTGGTTGGCAGAAGGCACATGCATGTGGAGGACTTATTTTAACCCTCTCCGCCATCCTAGGTATATCGGGCAGTAGCTGCAGTTGAAAAGGCAGCAGAAGAGTTGGCCACGGGGCACCTAGCCTCTGCCTTCCTTGCCAGCCAGGAAGCCGTGACATCTTCAGAACGTGCCTTTTTTGATCCCTCACTCCTCCATCTCCTCTATTTTCCTGATGACCAGAAGTTTGCCATCTATATCCCACTCTTCCTGCCTATGGCTGTGCCCATCATCCTGTCCCTGGTCAAGATCTTTCTGGAGACCCGCAAATCCTGGAAGAAGCCTGAGAAGATGGACTGAGCAGGGCAGCATTTCATCAGAGACACTTCTTTCAGGCCAGGATGGGAAGCATTAGCGCGAGAGGCACATAAATGAAGCCTGCTGGGAATGACTTGTTTCCAGTCTCATTTGTTGTCTTTCCAGTAACCAAAGTACAGCACTCCAAATAGGTTCATCTTCTCCTCCCAGTCATTCCCCTGGCACAGGCCTCCCTGCTCCCCCTTCCTCACAGCTGCAGGAGCCTCAAAAAGTGGCATCATCTAGATCTCCTTATTTGGCTTGACCTTGAAGGCCCCTGACTATCTCCCTCTGGGGCAGGGTCAGCTTATACATCCATCCTGGTTCTCAGCATAGCTGGTGGCCAAGATAGCAGTTTTAGGGAAAGCTCTGGCTGGATCCCTCTGTTACCAGTTCCCCAAAATTTTTAACCCCTCTGGGAGAGCCCCAGCACCACGCACAGGTCATCTCTGAGGCTCCTCCCTTACTCCTCTCCCCAGTGGCTGGCTGCTTCTATTGGGTCCAGCCAGGCAGGAGCTCCAGACCTGGCGCTGCCTTGTGTGACAGAGGCTTGGGAGCAATTTCCGAATTTTGAATCAAACAGGCCTGAATTCCTTCCTTGTTCTGCACTCATCCTCTGGTGAGCTTCCTCATTTAGAAAGTAGCACTACTGAAACCTCCCTTAGCAAGGTTGCTGAGAAGATTCGATGTGAGAAACATGGGAAAGTATCTGGCTCTCAATAAACATTGGTTAAATGTAAATTGGCATGGTATGACGTGTGACTGCACTTTTAATTCTTCCTTCACCTGCATAAGAGTAATAGTTTTCGTGCCACTGTTGTAGAATGAGGCTGGCATTGGGGTGGGGGTAAGACTGAGAAAAACTGGATGAAATATGTTTATGGCATTGAAGTCTATGGGGGAGAGAATAGTCTAAAAGTATTATATTTTAGGGCATTATTTTTATCGTAGGAGTATGCAATT
>NW_006399844.1:7374532-7479677 GCF_000299155.1 Elephantulus edwardii | reverse complement strand
CCCAAAATCTCTGTAGATGTTCATTGAAATGAAAAATAAACAACCTAAATTTAAAAAAAAAAAGAGTAATAGTTTTCTGGACTCACATGTCCACCTCACCTCTGCCTCACCATGTACCCTTCCTGTCCTCTCCATGTTGTGAGGGCCCTGGAATGGCCAGACACCTGGGCTCTTGTCCCCTTGAGTGGCCTAGACTCCCCAGTAAGACTGTTTAGCAGCTGTTTGTGCATTGTACCAGGGAGCTTAAGCATATAGCTTATACCCGGGAAAGCCCTCAGCTTCTAACTCGTTCATCAATTCAGAAAAGTAAGTTCTTGAGCACTGGGCTCCCAGTACAGGTGAGGGGGTGTGATAAGGAACAAATCATCTGCTTTCATTATGTTCCCTGAAGGAGAAGAGTAAGCATAGAAAGGTAATTTCAAGTGAAGTATTAGAGGAAATGGGAAATGGGCTGATCATTTAATGACTGAAGTTGTGCAGTGTAGTTTTGTTCCTCTGCGAGCTTTTGACACAAAGTAAGGGTATCACCACGTTAAAGAGCATCACCGGAGACAGCCCTGAGGCTGGAACTCGCTGCAGGGTCTAGGGGCAGTGGGAAGTGCAGAGTACCTGGATTGCAGCATGTAAGGGGGAGAAGCAGGCAGGACCCTCCCACCTCCAGAGTAACAAATGAAGAATGAATGAGGCCTTTGGAGAGCCCCTCGCCCTAGCGGGATACGAGCCCTTGCAGCACGGCCGGCGGGCGGGGTCCGTGTCCGGCCCACCATGGAGGCGGGGCCAGGAGTCCGGGGCGGGGCGGTACCTGGGGCCCCGGCCGGGGGCGGGGCCGCGGCCGCTTCCCCCTTCCCGGGGCTCCAGCCAGCGCAGGCAACGGCGGCGGCAGAAGGCGAGCCGCGGGCCGTGAGGCCATGAAGGTGAAGAAGGGCGGCGGCGGGGCCGGGACGGGGGCGGAGCCCGCCCTAGGGGCCTCGGGCCCGAGCACTGAGCCCAAGTTGCAGGGAGAATCCGAATCTGGATCCGAGTCAGAGCCAGAGGCTGGACCGGGGCCCAGACCAGGGCCGATGCAGAGCAGGCAGCCCATCGGGCCGGAGGACGTGCTGGGGCTCCAGCGGATCACAGGCGGTGAGCATCTGCGAGGAGCTGGGCGGGAGGAGAGAGAGGAGGGGGCCCCCTACGGCACGCGGAGCTCGGCCCCCGCCCCCCTGCCCAACCTCCCCCCCACCTCGCGGTCCTCCCCTTGGTCCCCTCCTCTTCGTTTACTCTTCTCCCTCATGCTTCCCAGCCCGAGACCTCCATGTTCCCCTTCCCTTGATCTCTCAGTGCACCCTCCCCTCTCTTTAGAGATGGATTATTTGGCATAGATCATACCCCTCTCGCGTGGTGAAGGTAGGGCGGCAGCTGCTACTGTCCTCGTTCCCCCACCGAACCCTTCGAATCCCTAGGGGCCTGTCTGCATTGATGAGGAAGAGGGTGAGAGCAGTCTGTCTTCAGCCCCTCCTGCCCCTAAAGACAAGGAGGTGGAGACAGAGCTGCTTAGGTGGTCTCAAGATCATAGAGATCTTTCTGACCATTAATGCTGGGACCCAGGGAGCTCCCCCAGCAAACTGGGGTCATCCTTCTCTAGAAACTGTGAAGAAAGCGGGGATTTTTTTGGTGAGAAACTGTGCAGGAAGCTTTAATGGATTGACTCTAGGTCCTCCCTGGAGGTGGGGTAATACTCCAAACCCAGCCCAGGCTCTGTCCACTTTCTGCCACAGGACTCTTAGCAATTGAGGCCTGGTTGCCACTGTCCTTAAGTTTCTGAGATGAACTGGCAGGGTCCAAGCCTTTGTCATGCAGTTGGCTGTGTGACCTTGGCCACGTAAACTCTCTGAGCATGTTTCTTTATCTGTAAAATGGGGGTAAGAACACATCCCTCACAAGATTAATGTGCAGGTGAAATGAGTCTTCTGATTTTCTACAGTGCCCAATAAGTAGTACTGAAGGCACCACAGGCTGCCCATGGCTGAGGAGAGACAACTGGTCCTTTAGGCAATCAGGGGTCAACACAGGCAAGGGAAAAGGGCCAGGGAACTTCAGGGCAGAGGAGATGACTAGCCTAGAAGGGGCATTTGGGAGACAGTGGCTCTCTGCCATGGCTCCATTCATCACAGACCTGCTCCGTCCCTTTTTAAGAGCAGCCATTGGGCCTTATCTCTGGAGGTGGAGATGGGTGTTGGAGTGGACCTGAGCTCTCTGGAGCTGCAGAGCCTCTGGCTCACAGACAGACAGCACTGTGGCAGGGACCATGTTGGCAGGCCTGGGCCTGTACGCCTGGGGCCTGGGGGTCTAGCACCTCCATCGTCTCCAAGCCAAGCAGGAGCCATTCTTGGCTGGAGGCCCCGGGGGGACTGAGCTTCTTTCCCCAAGCAGGCACTTGGAGGAGGAGGCACTCCAAGGAGGAGGTCTGGACTGGACTGTTGTTGATGCCATTCAGGTTGCAATTGTTAACAGGAACATTTAGGATTCATTCTAGCTCAGGGGCAGAACTTCCTTGTGGGGTTTATCAGGAATTCACACCAACCTGAGTTCTGGGTAACTTTTGTTAACTGAAGGGGCTTCCTGGTCCCTGGCCTGTCTTGTGTCTCCTGTGTGGAGGAAATTCATGACTCATAGAGATAGGGCATCTGTAAGTAGAGGAACGAGCTTGATGGAACCCCCTTATCCTGTGCAGAACGGGAAAGAGTCCCCAGGCTGTCTATCTGGTATCCCCTGCTTGGTCTCTTCTGACCCTAATCACACACGTCCCTGGTTTGCTGTTCCTAGATTATCAGGTCTGAATCCAGCTTAGGAAACTATTTGTGGCTGAAGGGAAAAGAGGAGCTATGCTCTGAGCTCTCAGCCACTCTGCTCCCTAGTTTTGTCCTGACCTCCCTGGCTGCAGGGAAGCAGTGGCCATGCGACACTGAGCCATGGGCATCCCTGCTCCTCTTCTTCTAAGGACAGAAGAGTTGATAGATGGAATTTGTGATAGGAAAGATGGAAATGAGACTGCAAAGAGTTGTTCCAAGTGAGAGGAGAAGCCCCAGACATTGGAGAATGGGGAAGAGAGTTTTCTTGAAGGCTGGAAGTTGGGCAACTAGGATCGTGCTCCTGGCTCTGCCACCTCCTCTTCCTCTGTCCTGTGCCTTTTTTCCTGCATCATTGCACTAGTGCTTTCTGTGTAGACAAGGTGTCACAGGCTGGGGTAGGGACGACTTTCTCCCATCCCCTTCTCTGCCCCTAGGCTTTGGTGCCTGGCCACCACAGTTGTGTAGTGCCTACTGGGTGGGTAACAGATGGCTGCCAGGAGGGCTTCCTGGAGGAGTCTGTCCTCTGCTTGAAGAAGAGACAGACCTAGGAAAGAGAGAATGATTTTACATTTACTTCCTCTTCCTGCCCCAGAGTAGTAGGAGGTGGCTCAGGGTCTTGGGGTTTGATTTCCGCAAGGGGCGGATGTGATACTGTGCAGACTGAAAGCATTGACCCCCCCCCCCCCCCACACACACTGCACCTCTCTGTTCCCTCCCCACCCAAACCCTGACCCTCCATCCTCACTCCTAGTTAATTGCCAGGGCCTTCCCAAGCACTTCCAGTTGCTGTTGTAAGGGCAGTGATGGTCAGAACGGGCTTGTGCACTGGCTTCCTCAGTGGGGCCCACCCTGTCCCTGGTTCCCCTTCCGGACCCTTTACCCTCATCCACACCCTAGCTACACCTGCCACGCCCACATGCCAGCTTCACTTGGGGAGGGGGAGAGTATACTTTTCTTTGCGTGCTGGCTCAGAGCCAAGGCTGCAAGATGATCTTTGAGGGGGGTTCCCTTTCCTTGATAAGACTTCCATTTGGAGGTCACCAGAGGGTGGGAGCCCCCCCCCCCTTATTCCAGGCCCTATATTTGAGTCAGCAGAGCTTTGGCTAAGCTGCTTAAGGGATCTGGGTTTGTATAAGCTGCTTATGGGGAGAGGGGGGTGCTAGGGGGCAGTGAAGAGGACCAAGGAGGGGCCTCTCCATCTGTCTTGGCACCACCCACGTCAGGGAAAGTCCCCTCCAGACTAGCCTTGGCCTGACCCATCTACATATAGTACCATTAGCTGCTACATGGAGGGTGGAGGGGGCCCAGGGGGTCCTTTAAGAGGACTAGATCTCTCTCAAAGGCACATCTGTCTCCCATTCATACTGGGGGATGCATGTCAGCTTGAGACCCCTTTGGCCCAATGTTTCCCAGCTGACCTTAGCAAAATGAAGCTCCAGGGTGAGAATGAAAACGTGGGAGATGGCCTTGTCCTCTATACTTCACTGCTCTGTCCCTCCCTGATCCTCAGAGGCTACTAGCATGGAGCTGTGTGTCCCGTGTTCGATTCCCAAAGCAGATCTCTCACACTGTGAGGGCTTCTCCTGGCAAGGCCTCAGTTTCCTCCTTCTGGAGGGCATTGACCTCAGGGTCTGAGAAAGCAGCAGCTAGGCTGGGAGTCCCCCACAAGCTGTGATGTGGCAGGAGGGGTGCTGGACAGGCTCCTTCCTTGCTCAGTCGCCTGTCCCCCCTAGACTATTTGTGCTCGCCCGAGGAGAACATCTACAAGATCGACTTTGTCAGGTTCAAGATTCGAGACATGGACTCAGGCACTGTCCTCTTTGAAATCAAGAAGCCCCCAGCCTCAGGTGAATAGGCTGGTCTGCGTCAGGGACTGGGGGGCAAGCAAGGGGTATGGGAGGCTGCTCAGGGAACCTACAGGTCACAGGGGAGTCACAGTAAAGCTGGGGGTTGGGCTGCAGCATCCTTGCAAATCTTCAGGCAAGGAGGCCTCTGCTGGGGGCTGGGCGCACTTTTTCTTCCCAGCTGTTGCTGTACTCTTGGGAGTACAGCTCTGCCCCTTTGGTTCCTCAGCTTCTTCCTTTCCCTCCTGGGGGACACAGCCCCAGGAGTCCTAAGCTTCTGTGTTCCCTGTGGCCCTGGGAGTCACAGGGGAAATTAGTGACCTGCTGACCTAGGATGCCCAGGTGAAAGCCACTCAACCAGAAGTTCTGAACCTATTGCTGTGCCTTAAAAATCTTCTGGGGATATTTTACAAATATAGACATAGATGCCCTGGGAAGTGGGGGGGCACCTCTGGGTGGACAAGGGCCCCATCTTGAAGCTCACTGAACCTCAGCTGGTGTGCCTTGCAGAGCGGTTGCCCATCAACCGGCAGGACCTGGACCCCAATGCTGGGCGCTTTGTCCGCTACCAGTTCACGCCTGCCTTCCTCCGCCTACGGCAGGTGGGAGCCACGTGAGTCAGTGGGGTGAGGGCTGGGGGTGAGGGTGAGGGTGGGTGGGAGAGAGCGGGGAGCCCTTCCTGTGTTCTCCCCAAGCTGCACTGCTTGCTGCAGGCCAGCCTCAGCCCTGCCCCCTCGTCCCTCTCAGGGTGGAGTTCACTGTGGGGGACAAGCCAGTCAACAACTTCCGCATGATCGAGAGGCACTACTTCCGCAACCAGCTGCTCAAAAGCTTTGACTTCCACTTTGGCTTCTGCATCCCCAGCAGCAAGAATACCTGCGAGCACATCTATGACTTCCCCCAGCTCTCGGAGGAGCTGAGTGCGTGGCCAGGGCCCAGAGGACCACCCAGGGGGGCTGGGGTAGGGGTTGGGGAGGTGGAGTTTGTGGGCTGACCATACCCCATTTTCCTCTCCTCCTCAATCTCTGTGGCTTTGCTGAAAGCATGGTCACATGGTCCCATCATGGTGCCATGGTCCCATTTCCAAGTCACCTGTAGGAAAACAAGCTCACAGAGGCAAGGCGAGCTCACTGGGGTCATTCAGCTTATGCCCCCAAATCCTGAAGCCTCTTTATTGACCTGGCTTAGGCTCCTGACCTCCTGACCTTTGTCTTCCTCTGTCTCTCTTACAGTCAGCGAGATGATCCGTCACCCATATGAAACCCAGTCTGACAGCTTCTACTTTGTGGATGACCGGCTGGTGATGCACAACAAAGCTGACTATTCCTACAGCGGGACACCCTGACCCCCAAGTGGCCCCCTGACCCAGGAGGCTGTGGACCTGGACCCTGAGGCGTAGCCACCCCAATACCCACCTCTCAAACCCAGGTCTTCTGCCCAGGGAGTGCTTCAGGGCCCTGTACCCTGAGTCAGTTTTGGAAAGAAGGGCAACTTGTCCTCAGTGCAGGCCTCGTGGGACCTGGTACATGAGGTGGGTGGTAGGGAGGCTATCAGCCTCCATGTCCAGGAAGGCCTCCTGGGAGAGAAACAGCAGGGCATCCTGACAGCCTAGTTGGGCCCGCTTGGGCCCAAGTTTCAGAATAGTGCTCCTGTACCTAGGCTGTGAGTAGGTTGGAGCAGCGGTTCCTGTGCCCTGCCTGTCAAAGATCTTGGTGGGATCTGGTTACCAAGCTTCCCAAGGGATCCTGGCCCCTGGGCCCCAGCCACCACCATTAGGGGCTGAGACACTCACTGGCTGGGGCGTGGAAAGGCCAGTCCAGCTGGCAGTCTGTGTAGAGGCTGGACCAACTGTATATAGTTTTCAATAAACTTTCTCCTTTTCTCTTCTCTGGTTGTGGCCTCACTGGTTGTGGTGGAGCATGGACAGGTAATAAAGTGCTCATGATGGTGAAAGTCATCCCATTCCCAGTGCCCTCAGACCTGAGTGTTCTTGTCCTCTGACCCCTCGCATCTTGGCTCCACATTTCTGTGCTTAGAATCACATGTACTTGTTGAAAATTCCAGGACTCTTGATTGTGCTCATCTGAAACCTATACTTAAACCGGGAAGCAGTTGTAGGAACAGAGAAAAGAAGTACTACATGGTTCAAAATCAAGAAAGGAGTGCATCGGGGATGTGTCTTTTCTCCATACTTTTTCAGTCTATATGCACAACAGATTGGGAGGCTGGGCTCTATGAAGAAGAATGAGGCATAAGGATTGAAAGAAGACTCATCAACAACCTGCTCTATGAAGATGATTTAACCTTGCTTGCAAAAACAGGAGGACTTGAAATGTTTGATGCAGAATGTCAAGGACTGCGGTCTTCAATAAGGATTGCATCTCAGCATCAAGAAAACAAAGATTCTCACCACCCAGCCAATTGGCAGCATCATCATAGTTGGAGAACAGACTGCCATTAATAATTTGATCTTGCTTGGGTCCACAATCAACACTTTTGGCACCAGCAGTCAGGAAATCAAAAGATGAGTAGCTTTGGGAAAGTCTGCTGTCAGGTATTTCTCAAGAGTGCTAAAGAGCAATGATGTCAGTCTAGAGACTGAGGTGCCTGACTCACAACATGGTTTTATCAATACTTTCCATGTATGTGAGAGCTGAGTCAGTGACTAACAATGACAAAAGAAGAATTGATACCTTTGAGTTGTGGTGTTGCAGAAGAGTATTGAACATCATGGGCTGCCATGTCCTGGAGAGGGTAAAACCAGCTTGTTCCTTGAGGGCAAGGATTATGAATCTTCATCTCACATACTTTGGGGATATTGTCAGAGGGACCCCAGTCCTTGGAGAAGGAAATAATACTTGGAAGGGTGGAGGGTCAGCGCAGCAGAGGAAGACCCTGGATGAGATGGATTGACATGGATGGGACTGTGGCAAATAAGGGCAAATGTATGTGACTGGCTCAAAACAGGGCAGGATTCACAGCTATTGTTCGTAGGGTTGCTATGAGTCACGGTCATCTTGATGGCATGTAATAACAACATATGTGTTAAAAGTAAAATAGAGGGTCTGAGAGGGGAGCGTTTGGCCACGAGTCATAGCCAAACTTGGCAGAGCAGAGGTTGAAACAACTTCTAAGATGAGAGGGAATTGTTAACGGTGGAGTGAAGGGAGAGGTAGGGAGGTAGCCATGTCTTCCACCCACCTTCCCTGACCTCCAGAGGCTACCATGACCATTTAGGGCTGTGCTTTTAGTCATTGGCAAGAAGTTGACCAAGGCTTTAGCTGAGTCGTGGAGTTGTCTGTGGTTCTCAGCAGCCTTAGGGAGTCCCGTGACTTGATCAGGCCTGCCTGTAGCTCTGTCACTGTCTCTCTGTCCTAACTCCAGATCCAGAGGAGAGGCACTTAAGAATTTTAGGAGGTTGGTGATGAGCCCACCTTTCTAGATATGCCCAGTGTTAGCCCATCCTTGATTGGGAAGTCAGAGTTCAAAACACTGGAAATGCTGGGCTTCAGCTCAGTTCCAGAGCTGAGCTGCACTCTGAAATATGTGAGACACTGGCAACAAATAGCTGTCACTAGGATGTGACAGTCTAGACAAGGGAAAGAGAGTCGTGTGGGTGGAGAATCCTGGGAGGCTTCTTGGAGGAGGCAACATTGTAGCTGGGGCTTGAAAAATCTGACAAGACAAGGAGTGTGAAAACACTAGCTGATGAACTGATGGAATCTGGCCTCCACTAAACAGAGGGAAGAATCCCCTTCAAGGATACCAGCAGCACAAAGCTGATTGCTATGAAGTCAGATGTGTTTCTGGTGTGATACATCGTCTATCAATTCTAGACCAATTCTCCCTCCCACAACTCTCATTACTCAACTACCAGGTTCATTAACTCAGTGCAATGACCACAGAGAATTTACAATCAATACTTAGGATTGATTAGTGAAGTGACAGGTTACAATTCAGGGTGAAAAATGGTACAATTGGAGGCAGGGGAGGGAGAAAAATGTGCAACAGTGAATGAATGAATGGAATCCAACACTTCTGTACACTTGTTAAAACCACAATAAAAAAAATTGAGAAAAAAAATCTAAACACACCCCCCCCCCACAAAACCGGTACAATTCTTCAGTTAAAACAGCCTCTTCTTAGGCAGACCTCTCTTTGACCCACAGTCGAGGCTTAGGCTTCCGCCCTGTGGTCAGGCAAGTACTATAAAACTCTCAGTTCTAAAACTGGATGAAATATGTTTACAGCATTGAAGTCTACTGGGGAGAGAATAGTCTAAAAGTATTATATTTTAGGGCATTATTTTTATCGTAGGAGTATGCAATGAGGGTTGCAGAGTGGATTATATTTGGGGGTAGGGGGTGGGGTTTGGGGAGTTGCGGGGGGATTGTGTACCAATGAGGGAGTTTTTCTTTTGCTTTTCAAGGAGAGGAGCAAACGGGGGGTGGGGTTTGTGCGGGGAGAAGGGTGCAACAATGAATGAATGGAATCCCAAAATCTCTATAGATGTTCATTGAAATGAAAAATAAACAACCTAAATTAAAACAAAAACAAAAACAAAAAAAACCCCCAAAACTCTCAGTTCTACCAGTTGTGTGTATGTGTACATCTTCACCAATAAGTTTAAACTGGCTCCATGGAACTGCAGACTTAGCTGTGTCACCAGCAGGGCATGCTGCACCCTCCTTCCTTCCTGGTGATAATGAAATTCCCCTTTTCTGCTTCTAAGTCTGCTCAGTTGAAGTGTGGCAGAATGGCAGGACCAACCAATCCCCATGCTTGTGGTCTACACATCTTACTTGCTTGTTCCCACCCAAACGGTGCTATTTATCTTCTTTACATTATTAGCAAGCTATTCAATACCCTCGGTGGGCTGCAAACACCTAGCATTTTCCCAGAAAGATGGACAGGCAACCCCAGTGTGATGTACTGCTTCTGAAAACGCACTGGAAGGTCAGAGATCTGTTGGTTCTCATTGACCAATACACAACAACAACAACAACCACCACCACCCAGCCTTCACTAATTTCACATGCAAGATCTTGCTAAAGATTGTGCAAAGACGACTAGAGCAGTATAATACCAGAGAACTTGCAGAAATTCAAGTTGGATTTAGAAGAGGACATGACATCAGATGAGATATCATTGCTGATGTTAAATGGATTTTGGTTGAAAGTAGAAAATACCAGAAAGATGTCTATTTGTGTTTTATTGACTAGGCAAAAGTAGTTGAACATGTGGATCATAACAAATTATTGAGAAGAATGGAAATCCCAGAACACTCACTTGTGTCCATGTGAAACCTATACCCAGACTGAGAATCTGTTCTCCAAACAGGACAAGGGAACACTGCATGGTTTAAAAGAAAAGGTGTGCATCAAGGTTGTATCCTTTCTCCATACCTATTTAATCTGTATGCTGAGCAAATGACTTGACAAACTAGACTTTATGAAGAAGAATGTGGCATCAGGATTGGAGAACGACTCATCAAAGACCTGTTTTATGCAGATGACACAACCTTGTTTACCAAAAGTGAAGAGGACTTGAAATGCTTGCTGCAGAAGATCAAAGACTACAGCCTTCAATATGCATTACATCTTAACATCAAGAAAATAAACATCTTCACCACTGGGCCAATAGACAACATCATGATAGATGGGGAGATTGTAGTTGTTGATTTAATTGGACCCACAAAAAAGAAATCAAAAGATGTGTTGCATTGTGAAAACATGCTGTCAAGGACTTTTGCAAAGTGTTAAGGAACAATATCAGTTTAAAGACTAAGGTGCACTTGATTCAAGCCATGGTCTTTTCAATTACTCACTAGCAACTGAAAGTTGGACAATGAATAAGGAGACTGAAAAGCCATGCTTATTAATTGTGGTGTTGGAGAAGAGCACTGAACATCCCATGGCTTGCCAAAAGAACAAACAAATACATCTTGGAGTAAATGCAACCAGGATGCTTCTTAGAGGCAAGGATGGTGAAACTTAGTGTCACGTACATTAAGAATCTTGTTAGGAGGGGCCAGTTCTTGATAAAAGACACTGTGCCTGGAAAGGTGGACAGTAGGAGAAAGAGAGGCAGACCCTCAACAGGATGGAGCAACACAGTGACCGTGACAATGGTCTTGAGTATATCAGGGATGATTGGATGGCACAGGATCAGGTCCATTGTTCATAGGCTGCTATGTACTGTAGTCGACTCAAGGGCATCTAACAACAACCCAGCCTTGTGTAAGGAGCTCTGGTCTAGGGGCAGTTAAGCAGTTAATCCAAAGGCAGCTCCACAGAGCAAAATGGATAGTCTCCCCCTGTGAGGTCTGTAGCTTTCTGAAAACTCCCTGGATGGTCAGCTACGAATTGCTCTGACGTGATGGCAGTGAGTCTGGATTTTGACCTGGCCCTCTGAGGGGCTCTGGTGGGATAGTCTAACTGTTAACCTCAAAGTCATGCATCTCTGTTGCTCTGAATTCACCATCTGCTCCAAGGGATGCACAGTCTCCTCTGTGATCGTAGGAGTATGCAATGAGGCCTTGGAAACATGTTGAAGGGTCACCATGACTGGAAATGGACTTGATGACAGTGAGTTTGGTTTGATTTGACCCACCCCTGTGGTGAGAGTTATGCCTACAATGGTAAGAAGAAAAAAAAAACAAAACCAAACCAAACATTGAATAACCCACTGTATCACAAGGAGAAAATGTTTATGTGTAAAAACAAACATAAACAAAGGCGTAGAGGCAAGGGATATCAGGTATATTCGAGAAAGAGAGAGTGGTCATGAATGACTTGAAAGGAGGCTTCAGAGTTATAATTTCTCCTGCGGACGGTGAGAGCCACTGAGCAGGTTTAAACAGGATTAAGCTAGTCAGATTATCTCTGACAATTGTGTGGGGGTTGATTGGAAAGGGTGAGATTAATAATAACAAACATTCACTGAATACTTCACATGTACTGCAAATGGTTAACATACTTGGCTACTAAGACAAAGTCTACCCAGAGGCACTTCAGAAGAAAGACCTGGTTATCCACTTTTGAGTGGTAAGGAGTTTCACTGCCAACCTAAAGGCACATGGTTTGAATCCACCAACTGCTCTGAGGGAGAGAGATGAGCAATCTCTTGCTATGTGATTTACAGCCTCTGAAAACCCTGTGTGATTTACAGCCTCTGAAGAGTCAGCTACAAGCCAGTTCCAACTCAGTAGCAATGAAGAGCAGCAACAAATACCCTAGAGGCAGAGTCAGGAGAGCAGGTATCACATGATGAGAAAGGGAAGGGACCTGGATTAGATCAATAGCCATGGTGATAGAAATTTATTTTAAAGAAGCTAAAGCTCTAAGAATGACTGGATGAAGGAATTGGGAAGAGGGACCCAGCTGAAGTAAAATTCCGGTTTTGAGCCTGGGTGTTGGGAGTTTAGGGGTGCCATCAGGAGCTCTGGGGGCCTTGAGACAAGAAGCTGCACAATCTTGAAGGCATACGGTTCAAGGCCTCAAGCTGCTCTGTGGAAGAAGGATGGGCAATCTCCTCCCATGTGATTAACTGTCTCAGAAAACCCTCTGGAGGGCCAGCTGTTGGTTGGTTCCAACTTTATGGTACAAAACAACAAACAACATCATAGGGTTTAGAAATATCTTTTTGACATGTTGTTATGTGTCATCGAGATGCCTGCAAGTAACTGATTAGCAGAGAGAAAGAGGAAGTAAGAAAGATGCCAAGACACATGGACCTCTCCAAGGAAGTAGGACGGAGGTGAGAAGACAAGGACTTTTCCTTCTGAACCAACGGAGAGAGAAAACCTTCCCCTAGAGCCAAGGCCTTGAATTTGGAGTTCTGGCCTCCTAAATGGTGAGGAAATAAATTTCTTAAAGCCATCCATTTGTGATATTTCTGTTACAGTAACACTGGATAAGTAAGGTGGGCTCCACTCTCAACTCTGTCATCTACTCAGAACCAACTCATAGCTGACCTTCCAGTGGGTTTTCAGAGCTGTAAACCACATGGAAGGAGGCCCTCCATCCTTCTCTCATGGAGCAGCTGCTGGATTTGAACCACCTGCCTTTGGGTGCAGTGCAACTACTTACCCACTAGGCTGTTGTTAGCTGCCAGTGAGTTGACCACGACTCCCAAAGACCCTATAAACAATAGATCTGAACCTTGCCCTATCCTGTGCCATCCTCACCATCTCTGATGTACTCAAGCCCATTGATAGTCATTGTATCAATCCATATTTCTGAGGATCTTTCTCTTCTATGCTGTCTTTTCTAGGCATGATGTCTTTCCTCTCCTAACATCCCCAATGGAGTGAGATGAAGTTTCACCATCATTACTTGTAAGGAGCACACTGGTTTCACTTTATCTGAGACATACTAGTTTATCCTCTTGGAAGTCCATGGGATAGTCCCATTACCAACCCCACCTCTCAAAGGCATTGATTCTTCTTCTGTCGTCCTTATTCATTGTCCAACTCTCAGAGGCACAGCAAGTCATTGAAAAGACCATGGCCTGGATCAGGCACACTTTAGTCTTCAGTACTTTGGAGCAGTCTGTGACAGCAGATTTTCCCAGTATTACATGTCTTCTGCTATCTTGACGACCAGAACACTTTATTGTTGTTAAGTGCTGTTGACCTGAATGCTATTCATAGTGACTCTATGAACAACAGATCTGAACCCTGTCATGTCATGCACCATTCTAATCCTTGACATACTTGAGCCTATTACTACAGTCACTTTATCAACCCACCTTGCAAAGGGTCTTCCTTTCCTCCCTTTCCAAAGAATAGCCTCTCTTAACAACATGTCACAAGAAACAAAATACG
Source organism: Elephantulus edwardii (assembly GCF_000299155.1). Lineage (NCBI taxonomy): Eukaryota > Metazoa > Chordata > Mammalia > Macroscelidea > Macroscelididae > Elephantulus > Elephantulus edwardii. The sequence goes on along the minus strand of NW_006399844.1, from coordinate 7,466,175 downwards.
ACCTCAAGTCTATCCTACCTGAATTGAAAAATCTTTCTAAGAAGTAATTTGAGGCATTTGATCACCAGAGAAGCTGTAGGATGAAATCAAGGATATCATCCATGAAGAGAGCAGATAATCATTACAAAGACAGAGTAGAAAGAAAAGCCAAGATGGATATCAGAAGAGACTCTGAAAATTGCATTAGAAGGATGAGAAACCAAAACAAAGGGAAGAGAAGGTGAAGTAAAAGAGCTGAACAGATTTCAAAGGGGAGCTCGAGAAGCCAAAACAAAGTATTATAACAAAATAAGCAAAAGGCTTGAGTCAGAGATTAAAAAGGGAAGAGCTCTCTTGCCATTTCTCAAGCTGATGAAATAACAGAAAACAAATTTAAGCCATGAGTAGCAATACTGGAGAGACTCTATGGGGATGATTGAAAATCTTGAATAATCCAGGAAACATTGAAAGAAGATGGAAGGAATATACCAAGTGACTGTGTCAAAAAGAATTAGTTGACACTGAAAAATTTCAGTGTAACATATGATCAAGAGCCAATATTAACAAAGGAAGAAATTAAAGCTACATTGAAGACACTGGCAAAACAAAAAAATAAAGCCCCAGGAATATATTGGATACTGATTGTATGTTTCAGCTAACAGATGCAGCCCTAGACATGCTCACCAGCCTATGCCAGGAAATTTGAGAGGACAGCTATCTGGCTGACAGACTAGAAGAGATCCATATTAACTCCCATTCCCGAGAAAGGTGATCCAACAGAATGTGGAAATCATCAGACAATATAATTAACTTCACATGCAAAAAAAATATTGCTAAAGAACATTAAAAAATGGCTAGAACAGTATATTGACAGAACTGCCAGGAGTTCAACCTGGATTTAGTGGAGACTGTGGCACCAGAGATGTCATTGCTGATGTCAAATGGATCCTGGCTGAAAGTAAAAAAAAATAATACCAGAATAATGTCCATATGTGCTTTACTGTCTATGCAAAGGCACTTGACTTTCACAACAAACTACAGCTAACATTGAGAACAATGGGAATCCCAGAATACTTAATTGTGCTCATATAAAATCTATATCTAGACCAAGAAGCTGTTGTTTGAACGGACCAAGGGAACACTGCATGGTTTAAAATCAGAAAGGGTGGGCACCAGGGTTGTATCCGAGCTCCATACCTACACTGTCTGGATACTGAGCAAATAATTCGTGAATCTGGTCTCTGTGAAGAAGAATGTGACATCCGAATTGGAGGAAGACTCATCAACAACCTGTTTTCTGCAGATCACATGACCTTGCTTGCTGAAAGTGAGGAAGACCTGAAACACTTGCTACAGAAAATCAAAGACTACAGCCTTCAACATGGATTACATCTCAACATCAAGAAAACAAAGGTTCTTACCATTGGGCCAATAAGCAACATCATAACAGTTGGAGAAAGGATTGAAACTGGCAATAAGAGAATCTTTCTTGGATCCACAATCAACATTCATAGTGCCAGCAATCTGGAGATTAGGAGATATATTGCTCTGGGTAAGTTTGCTGTCAGGGATCTCTCCAAAATGCTGAAGAATAATGATGTCAGTTTGAAGACTAAGGTGCACCTGATTCAGAATATGGTCTTTTCAATCACTTGCTATGCTTCTGAGATCTGGACAATAAATAAGGATAATAGAAGAAGAATTGATGCCTTTGAGTTGTGGTGTTGAAGAATAGTACTGAATACCACAAGGACATTATGCTTGGAAGGGTGGAGGGACAGTGCAGGAGAGGAAGATCCCGGATGAGATGGATTGACACAGTAACTGGGGTAATGGGTGTAGGAGTGTCAGAGACAATGAGATTGCCTCATTACAAGGCAGGATTCAGAACTATGGTGCATAGGGTTGCTATGAGTCATAGTTGACTTGATGGCACATAACAACAACCCCCTGGACTGCCAAAATAACAAACAGATATGTCCTGGAGAAGGTGCAACCAGAGTGCGCCATGGAGGCAAGGATGGTGTGGTTTCACAGTTTGGAAATGTTGCTGGGAGAGGCTATTCCATGCAAAGAGATACCATGCTTGGAAAGGTGGAGAGGACCCCCCCCCCCCAGAATGGATTGACATAGTGACTGCAACAATGGGCTCGAGTGTGTCAAAGATGGTGAGGATGACACAAGATAGGACAGGATTCAAGTTTGTTGATCATAGGGTCATTATCAGTTGTTCTTGACTCAAAGGCACCTAATAACAACAACATGTCCAAAATGTGTGACATGAAGGAAGCTTCATTATCCTTACCTCCAATAAGCACTTTCATTGCCCTTTCTCCAAGACATACCTGTTTGTTCTTTTGGCAGTCCATGGGATATTTCACACTTTTTTCCAATACCAGTGACTCAAAGGCATAAATTCTTCTCTTGTCATTCTTATTGCCAGCTTTCAGATGCATAGCAGGTGATTGGAAATATTGTGAATGGAATCAGATGAACTTTAGTTTTTAAATTGGCATTGTTGCTCTTCAGGACTTTGGAAAGCTCTCTGACAGCAGGTTTTCCCAGTGAAATACATCTCCTAATCTCCTGACTCCTGGTTCCTTGGAAGCTGATTGTGGATCCATGCAAGATGAAATAATTTACAATTGGAATCTTTCCTCCATATATTGTGATGTTGCTTTTTGACCCAGTGGCTAGGAATGCCAAATGTCCTGGGATGCATGGCACGTACCTGACCAGTGCGAACTAAGCTCCTTTCCAGGGGAGAAGGGCCGTGGAAGGTGAAGGCTTGTGTTTGATATCTGGACAGGATATCTGTGGCACTTATCCTGAAGATAGGAGGAGCAGCAAGAGGTATGAGAGGAGAGGTTTTGGAGCAGACTGTGCAGAATCTTAGGCAAGAAAGAATGTCCCTCAAAAACAAATGGTCAGTAACTGTCTGTTGCCGTAAAAGTAAGGAAAGGGCATGTTGGCAGGAGTAGGGGGCTTGTTTGGAGATGAAGCTGCATAGGTATACAGGGTTTTAATTTTTATTTCTTTTTTACATTGTTGTTGTTGTTGAATATAGGGCTTTGATGTTGTTCATGTGGTACATGCTACAGAGAACTGCTGGGCCTACACTGGTGTCAGGAAGAGGACGCTCCCCCACCACACTGACAACAATCTCCTCACTGTAGCTGCTAAATAGAGTTGGGTGAGCTTCCCCCCTCAGACAGAGAGAGGGACCTATTTGAAATCCTTTTCTTTGGAAAAGGCGCCAGGCTGGAACTCACAGTGGGAGGAGCCTGTGTCCCCTGGGTCTGGAAGAGGGCCGGCTGAGAAAGGCCTTGGTCTCCTGCCTGCTTGTAAGTCTCCACACTTCTGGCACTGGTCCTGCTGTTAACAGTACAGCATGCTGCCTGTGGCTCCTGGCATTTCCCCCAGGAAACGAGAAGATCCCTGGACAGTAGGAGGGAGGAGACAGGGTGGGGGCCTCCTGTCTTTGATACTGACAAAGGCCCAGGTTCCTTGACAACTGAAGAACCTCAGATTTTGCTTCTGAAACTGGCCATTCTTGCCTTCACTCCCCGGGGGTTATGAGGATCCTGCCTCTGGATTGTTATTGCTGTGTGAGGTTGTCTCAGAATTGACTCATAGCTGAGCCTCTATCAGGTTTTCAGAGGCAGTAAATGGCATGGCGGGAGACTGCCCATCCTTCTCCTGCTGAGCAGCTGGTGGCTTAAAACAGCAGTGATGGCATTGCAGCTCAGCTTCTTACCAAGAAGCCACCAAGGCTCCCTAGAAATGCAAATTCTAGAGGGAAAACCTTGGTTCATGACCTTCCCAGGTTGACCTGCAGGGTGCACAGTGGGACCCCCCCACACACTAGTGATTGAAGAATGGCTTCCTCCTAACCAGTTACAAGGAGCTGCTGTCCCACCCTCTCACCACAGCCCCTCTCCAGAAAGCTAGCCTCCCCTGTCCCCCATTTAGCAGTTAGATCAGTGATGCTTTTATCTGTTAGCGTGCCTTTGACTCCTTTGGCACACAGCTGAAGCCTATGGACTATATAAAGTTGTTTGGGTTCTTTTTCTGTTTTTAGTTCGAGGAGAGGTAACCAAGCCTCTAATTTTCACAGCAGTTGACAGAAAACATGAGGACTAGAGGAACACGGTAATACAGTTCCAGCAGCTTGTCTTGTAAACTTACTGTTCAATTAAACGGATCCCAGAAAAGCTAAGCTCTCAGTAATAGAATTATTTTCCAAATGTGAGGAGACACTCATCCCCTCGCTCTCTTTGCCAAGATGGCAACTAGTTCCAAACCTATTCGCTGGAGCACTGCTTGGCGTCTGAGTGCAGAATCTATTTGCTTCTTCTATCCCTGCTTATTCCCTTTACAGGGAAGATTGACTCAATCAAATGAACTGTCTTGTCCCCCAGATAAATTAGAATCAAGATTCATCTTCCTCATTTGATGTATTTACAAGCATTTCTTTTTTTTCTTCTATAATTATATTTTATTAATTTTCATAAACATTTACAGAGATTTTGGGTTTCCATTCATTCATTGTTGCACTATTCTCTCTACCCTCCTCCCAGTTTGTTCTTGTCCAATTGCCACAGTGCTCGTCAAAGCCAGTTCTGATTAATCTTCTTTGTCAGTGTGTCCTTTGCCATTCCCTATCACTCCTCCCTGAGAGAGACTTCTCCCTGAGTCATAAGGAAAAGGGGACGGCGTATTCTCTTAGCTACTTCCTGCTGAAAAGGGACGCTGTGGGTTTCAGGGTGAAGATCTTCTCTCACTACTCTAAAGGGCCCCTTTGGCAGTAGGAAACACATAGACTATTATGGAGATTGATTTTGGAATTTAGATGCACTCTTATTGATTGTGCTTGGCCGTACATGTTCATATCCTTGAAGATGTATCATGGGGGTGTTGCAACCTAGAAGACACAAATTTGACTAACAAGTTATAAGTACTTGAGTCCAAAAATTATGGAAAAGTAAAAGAAAAGATTCTTTCATTGTTTTACAAACCCTCCCCCAGGTCCCCTCCACCATGTAGCCCTCGCTCTAGTCTCCTGTGATGACAGAAATACCTAGTTATATATCTCTTTTAAATAGTTTTCTCCCTCCTCTGTTTCAGTGCAGTATACATTATTGAACCCATCTTACTCAGTCTCTCCCCAACCCCAAGGACAGTCCCATTCTACAACAGTGGCATCATGTAATATTTGTCCTTTATTTACAAGCATTTCAAGCATATGTCAAGAGCTGGTAAAATACTCCCCCCCCCAAACCGGTTGTCTTTGAATTGATAACAGTTCATGGTGTTTCAGAGTGGAACTGTGTCCCCCAGGGTTTTCAAGCGTTGAGTTTTTAGAATTGGTTCACCAGTCCTTTCTTCTGAGGTGTCTAAGTAGACTGGAATTGACAGAGGAAACCTTGTTCTGAAATCTGTAGAAAACTTGATGAACCTGGCCACAAGCATTGGTACAAGTGGATGCCAACGTTGTAGACTTTATAAGTGTTGCTTTGTTTATTAGTTTAAAAGTAGTCAACATACAGAAAAATAAAGTCTAAATGGAATTTTCTGATGTTGTTATGTTCCATTGAGTCGCTTGTGACTCAAAGCCCTATGTACAACAGCTCTTAACCCTGCTGTAGCCTGAGCCAATCTTATTGTCTCTGACACATTACCCCAGTCACTGAGTCAATCCATCTCTTTGAGGGCTTTCTTCTCTTATGCTGTCTTTCCACCCTCCCAAGCATGATATTCCTCCCCAAGGACTGGTTCCTCCTTGCAACATGTCCAAAGTATGTAATTTAATAGCTTCAGAATACTTGCCTCCAAGAAGCAGCCTGGTTTCCTCTCTACAGGATTAACCTGTTTGTTCTCTTAGCAGTCCCCTGTATATTTAATACTCTTCTTTAGCACAACAGCTCAAAGGTGTCAATTCTCCTTCTATCATCCCTAGTCATTGTCTAGCTTTCCGATGCATAGCAGTAATTGTGAAGACCATAGCCTGGATGAGGTGCACCTTAGTCTCCAGACTGACATCGTTGCTTTTTAGTACTCTGGAGATGTCCTTGACAGCAGATCTTCCCAATGCAATTTGTCTTTTGATTTCCTCGCTGCTGGGAGCCAAGCAAACTGAAGATGTTAACAATCTCAGTCTCTTCACTATCTATCATGATGCTGTCAATAGGCCCAGTGAGAATCTTTGTTTTCTTTTTTCTTTCTTTTTATTTTAGAATCTTTTTTTCTTGATGTTGAGCCTCTGGGACATCTTGCAGGTAATTTGACCATTGCAATTATAGAGCAAAGAGGAATTCTGGTGTTAAAGAGATTAAGGTTCTCAGTGGAAGCTTGTGACTTTGTGAAGTTCCTTGTGCCATTCATCTCACCTTTCTAAGTTTTGACCTCCCCGTGTTAAGAAGGTGAAGTAGAATGCACTTTCCATAGTTGCTCTGAGGTTTAAATGAGATGAAGTTTGTGCAAGTGCGTAGAACAGAGACAGGTAAGCAGTCAAAATAAGTCATTGTTGTCCAGTCCAAACTGAGTCTGACCCTCCAACAGTGAGGCTGTAAATCACCAACGGTAGGAGATTGCCCATCATTTTCCTGCAGAGCCAGGGGTGGATTTGAACCAGTGGAGAGGTATTGTTTTTGGCTTCAAACTGCCTATCTTTGGGTTAGCAGTGCAATTCCCTACAGACAAGGCTACCAGAGCTCTCTGGTAAACAGTTGGCCACAGAAAAAGGTTCCTTTCTCTTAAAGCATGACCAGACACCTCATCAGAACAATTTGGAGAATGCTTCTCTTCTGTTTGTGCTCTAGACGGACCCCTCAGATCCTCAAAGTCAGATGTGCAAGAATGAAATACTTTCTTTAGTCAATCTAGCGTCCGACTTCCACTTAGCCATTTGGACACTGTCCTCGTACTTACCTCCCTTCCTGGTTACCCACTTTCTCAGGCCTCTCCTGGACTCCAGGAGATTTCTGTTGTTGCGTGTCATTGAGTCAGAACTGGCTTATAGCTGACACTTCAGTGAGTTTTCAGAGGCTGTAAATTTGTTCAGGAGGACTTTAGCCATCTTTCTCAGAGCAGCTGGTGGATTCGAACCGCATGCCTTTGGGTTGTCAATGCTGTTCCTTATCCACCAAAATTTCTAGGAGACCCTTAGTTAACAGTTAATTGAGCAAACACTTACTATCCCAGTCAATGTCCTGCCGGGCTTCCCATCCCTGCTTAGATCCTGCCATGGTCCTAGACTCTGACGACTCTGTTTGTGAGAACCATCTTGCCTATAAGGTCCTTTGAGTTTTTTGTGGTGTTTTTTTTTCCTCTGGAAAAGCCCTGTCACTTCAAACTCTTTCTTCCATTTACTTCATCTTCCTTTTCCATAAAATTCTATTTTCTCCAAAGTTCTTAGCTTTCTACTCCCACAAAAAACACAAAGATATAAAAGGGACCCCTTCTGAGCAGGCACAGCACTGTGGTCATACCCTTGGTGGACAGATGATGCCTTTGGGTGAAGGAAAAGACAGATGCATCCCCACCCCAAGGACATGCAGCTTAGCAAAGCTTCCTGTGGCAATTTGTCACAGGAAATATGCACAGGCTTAAATGGGAGAAAGGAACTCTGAAAAGACAGGAAAGAACTGATATTATTCTCTGAAAATATTATCTGTCTACATGTGTTTGGGTTTACTCTATGTAAGGAGAAAGCAAGAATTAGAATCTAATAGATAATAATAGACTTGAATATATATGGTTAAAATTTTTGATTACATAAAATCTATAAACCAAACTCCACTGCTGTCAGTGAGTTCTAATTTGCAGCAGCCTGTAAGGTCCTAGGGAGCTCTTGTGGCTTAGTGGTAAGGAGTTGTGCTGACAACCTAAAGATGGAACGTTCAAGTCCACTGGCTGCTGCTATGTGGGGAAAAGATGGGCAATCTCCTGTCATGCAATTTACAGTCTCTGAAAACCCACTGGAGGGTGAGCTATGAGTCAGTTCTGACTAGTGACTCATAACAAACACAGAGTCTTCAAGTCTATCAGTCTTGATGGATTGCCATCTCCCTTCTGTGGGGCAGTTGTTAATTTACCTTCTGGTTAGCGGCCTAGTGCTTAAGCACTGAATCATGATGCCTCTTATCAAATATGTAGGAAACCAATTACACAAATGGTGAAACCTGTGAGAGCAGAACTTGGTACGACTGCCTTGTGTTTCTGGGCCTCAGAAGTTTTCTGCCTTTGGTGAAGCGTAGTGTCCTGCAGAGTCAGAATGGACTTATAGCTGATCCTCTGGCAGGTTTTCAAAGATAGTTCATCTCGTGGGAGGAGATTGTCCATCCTTCTCCAGAGGAGCAGCTGGTGGCCTCAAACCATGTGCCTTCAGGATTGCAGTGCAGCTTTTTGCCACTAGGCCACCAGAGCTCCCTACCACTTTACTTAGTGGAAAATATTTGTCTTTCCGATCTTTGACACACATGTTCTGGCTTTTGCAAGTCTATCATCTCTATCATATCTATCTATCTATCTATCTATCTATCTATCTATCTATCTATCTATCATCTATCTCTATCTATCTATCGTCTAACTCTCTATCCTATCTATCTATCTATCTATCATCTATCAGCCATCTATCTTTGTTGTGTATGGTGAAGTTGGAACCGACCCATAGCTGACCCTCTGGTGGATTTTCAAAGGCAGTTAATCTCATGGAAGGAGATTGTCCATCCTTCTCCATGGAGCAGCCGGTGGCCTCAAACCATCTAAGTTCGAGACTACAGCACAATTTCTTGCCACAGATGTTGTGTTGTTATTGATTGCCGTTGAGTCGAGCATGACTCATAGCAAGCCTATAAACAAAAGGCCTGGAGCCTTTCTAAAGTTCATAGAGTCTCCAGACGCATGTCATTTAGGAAGTGGATGCCACTCCTCCTTGCCACTAGGCTTTATATATTTGTGTGTGTGTGTGTGTGTGTGTATGTGTTCACCCTTGTTGTTGTTGTTATATGCTGTGGAGTCACCTGTGACTCATGGTGACCCTATGTACAACAGCCCTAAACCCTGCTCTATGCTATGCGAATCTTACTGTCTCCAACATATCTACCCGCGTTATCCCAGTCACTGACTCATTCCATCTCATTGAGGGTCTTCCTCTCTTGCGCTGTCCCTCCACTGTCCCAGGCATGATGTCCCTCTCCAAGGACTGATCCTGCCTTGCAACATGTCCAAAGTATGTCAGACGAAGTTTCAGAGGTTCGTTCTAGAGAGGGTGAAACCAGGCTGCTCCTTGGACGCAAGGATTCTGAATATATATATATATATATAAAATCTCATCACCATCAGTTCATAGCTGAGCCTCCAGTGGGTTTTCAGAGGCTGTGAATCACACGGGAGGAGATGCTAACCCCACTTCACCCCCAGAGTAGCCACTGGACAATTTGTCCATATTCACATAGCTGTTGAGTTGGAACCAACTCAGAGCTGACCTTCCACTGGGTTTCCCAGTCTGTAAAGCTCACAGGAGAGACTGCCCATCTTTCTCTCAAAGCAATTAGAGTTGCCAGGGAGGCACAGGCTTTGCCTTGGCATCACAATTCCCTTTGGACTAAGCCATTGTTGTTCTGTGCTGTTGAGTTGGAACCAGCCCATAGCTAACCATCCAGTGGGCTTTCAGAGACAGTAAATCACATGAAAGGCGATTGTCTGTCTTCTGCGGAGCAGCTGGTGAATTTGAACCATAGGCCTTTGGCTTGGCAGTGCAGCTCCTTACCATGTGGCCACCAGAGCTCCCTGATTTATATGTATATAATTGACCTGTCCTTGGAGAGGGTCATTATATTTGGGAGAGTGGAAGGACAGCGCAGGAAAGGAAGACCCTCGATGAGATGGACTGATTCTGTGATTGGGGTGGTAGGACTAGGTGTGTTAGAGATGGTGAGGTTGGAACAAGATAGAGCAGGGTTTAGAGCTCTTCTTGTACATAGGGTCTCTATGAGTCGCAAGCGACTCGACTGCCTGTAACAACAGTTGATAGAATGCATGACAAGCCTATGAATTTAGAAATTTCCTGTGTTACATATTATGTATGCATATGTCTCTTTAGTTAGTTATGTGGGGTGCTATTGAATCCATTACATTCAGTTCAGAGTAGAGCTGCTTCATAGAAGTTTTTTAAATTAATTTTAAATATTTTTTAAAATTATTTTTTGTGTCATTTGAATAAAAGTTTATGTAGAAACTGATTTTTTTACTCACTTATACACATTTTTCTCCCATCCCCCTTTCAATGTATATCCTATTCCAGATTGTTAACTGCAATACACATAACGTCTGATTGTCCATTCATTTCACATAGGCTGAAATCTTCATGGGAGATGACCATGGGGTTTTTTTTCCTGTGGAGTGGTGATCTTTCAGTTAGATGCAAAGCACTTCATCTTTGCACCACTAGGGGTCCTTCATATTTCAAAGTCTGTGTTATCTGACCTATTGTGCATAGAGGATTGCAATTTGTTGGCAACATTCATAACGGGGGGACATTCAGGTAGAGATTAAATGAAATGAACGCATAATTTTCAAAGTTTATGAATCTGTGAATTTTAACCTGGTTTAGAATCCTCAGTGTTGTAACCCTTGGACACAAGGTTAATTCTTCCCAAATAAGGGGCTTTCCAGACCCTAAGATCATTTTTGATCTTTTCTTGTTCAACTTAATACAGAGGCTAGACTGTTGGCTTGCCAGTAGGGGGCAGCATACGAGAGGAAGTGAAGAACTCATTCCAGTGTGGTGATGAGGGCCTGATTTAAGTCTGAGGACCAGTATGATCACCAACACCAGACTCTAAAGCTAAACTGATTGCCACCAGGCTTATCTGTGCTCAGTTCATGCCTGAGTGTGTTATATGAGCGCTCAAATGAGGTCCCTGGAGGAGAGAATTCCATCTGCTAGTAGGCTAGGTTTGTCTTAAGGGCCCAGGATCCAAGACAAGGAGACAGGTTTTAGTTAAGATCTCCTGTGAAACACTAGCCCTTTCCTTGGGAGTATGGACATTACAATGCAGGCCCATGGTTGATCAGAGTTGCGGTCCAACATCACTGGTGGGCTTAGTCAAGGGCCACCACCCTTATTGTATACGGCTGAGTGTTCTTCTTGGGTATAGCTGTTGGCCCTATTTCCCCACACTCCCTAGCCCATGCTTCCATTCTAGCCCTGGATTCAACTCTAGAGGCACTGGGAAGGAGAGTGCTGATGGGGGGACAATGTTCTATTATGGGATCTTTCTTCCAGGCGTCCTATGGGGCATGTAGGTGTTGATGGACCATAGACCTGGTACCTGGAAGAAGTTTAGTAAGCAAATGTTTCACCTGTGGTTGCTCAGGGCCTGAAGTTTATATATAATTTTTTTTTCTCCTTCAAACCCACTTAGAGCTGTTGTTTGTTTTTGTTATGTGTCGTTGAGTCGCTTGCGACGCATAGCAATCCCATGTACAAGAGCCCCAAACTCTGCTCTATCCTGTGCCAACCTCACTGTCTCTGACACACCTACTCTCATTACCCAATCACTGAATCGATCCATCTCATCGAGGGTCTTCCTCTCCTGTGTCGTCCCTCCACTCTCCCAAACATGATGTCCCTCTCCAAGGACTGGTCCTTCCTTGCAACATGCCCAAAGCATGTCAGACGAAGCTTCAGAATCCTTGCCTCCAAGGAGCAGCCTGGTTTCACCCTCTCCAGGACGAACCTGTTTGTTCTCCTAGCAGTCCATGGTATATTCAACACTCTTCTCCAGCACCACAGCTCAAAGGGATCAGTTCTCCTTCTATCGTCCCTAGTCACTCTCCAGTTCTCTGAGGCGCAGCATACAATTGCAAAAACGATGGCCTGGATCAGGTGCACCTTAGTCTCCAGCCTGATGTCGTTGCTCTTCAGTACTCTGGAGAGGTCCCTGACAGCTGACTTTCCCAATGCAATTTGTCTCTTGATTTCTTGGTTGCTGGTACCAAGAGTGTTGATTGTGGAGACAAATAAACTAAAACTGTTAACAATCTCAGTCTCTTCACCATCTATAATGATGCTGCCAATTGGCCCAGTGGTGAGATTCTTTGTTTTGTAGATGTTGAGCTTCAATCCATATTAAAGGCTGCGGTCCTTTTCCTTCTGAAGCAAGCACTTCAGGTCCTCCCCAGTTTCAGCAAGCAGGGTTGTGTCATCTGCATAAAGCAGGTTGTTGATGAATCTTCCACCAATCCTGATGCCACATTCCTTCTCATACAGCCCGGCATCCCGGATGATCTGTTGTGCATACAGATTGAAAAGGTATGGAGACAGAATACATTCCTGGAGGACCGCCTTCCCAATTTTGAACCATGCAGTGTCTCCTTGCTCTGTTCTGATACTGCCTCTTGGTTCAATATAAGTTTTACATAAACACAATCAAATGTTGTGTGATTTCCATTCTTCTCAGCGTCAGCCACAGCTTGTTGTGATCCACACAGTCAAAAGCCTTTGTACAGTCAATGAAACACAGACATTACTCTGCTACCTGCCAAGATCCATCTAACATTAACTATAATATCCCTAGTACCACAGCCTTTTCTAAATCCAGCCTGCACATCTGGCAGTTCTCTGTTGATGTGTTGCTCCAGTCATTTTTGGATAATTTTCAGCAGAATCTTGCTTGCATATGATATTAATGATATTGTTTGATAATTTCCGCACTCTGTCGGGTCACCTTTCTTTGGAATAGGAACAAATATTGATCTCTTCCAGTCAGTCGGCCAGCTGGCTGTCCTCCAGATTTCTTGGCACAACTTAGTGAGCACATCCAGGGCAGAGTCTGTTGAAATATATCAATTGGTGTGCTGTCAACTCCTGGAGCCTTGTTTTTTGACAATTCTTTCAGAGCAGGTTGAAATTCCTCCTACCTACCTCTTTTTAGGTAAAATTCAGGCATTTTGGTGATATCAGCCACCTAACTGTAGGACCCAAGGGGGAGGGAGAGGGAATCTGAATTACAGAACCCCAGTTCATCCAGCACCCAGACTATGCTCCTTCCCTGTCATGCTGAGCCCCACAGTGTGGTCAAGCGGCAGCACCTCGTACATCTGGGTGTAGGAACAAACAAGAAGCCACAGCCTGAACAGGCAAGTGACCATGTCCTGAGTGGAGAGATAGTCGGGGTTTATGGGAACAGGAGGGGGCAAGCCTCAGAAGGGAAGGATGTAAGATCCCAGAAGGAGTGCCCTCTCCCTTCCTCTGTGGAAGGTGGACTCTTTCTGGTTCTCTTGGGAGGTTATCCTGGGAAGACATCCATCCCACTTGCTTCCTAGATTTGGAAAGGTCACAACCCGGGGTGGAGGATGAGGAGCTATTGCTTATAGTTAGTATGATCTTTCTCCCCAAGAGGGAGGTCCAGAAATGAAGGCGTGGTAGCCAAGATCATAAGGCACTTGCTTTATTGTCTCAGGACAGGGGACAATAGCAGGCCATCAAGGGGTCTGCTTGTGTCTCATTGGAACCTGTGAACAATGTCTGGGGGCTCTTGTCACTCCTAAATCTAGGGTAAACTGAGGCTGCTGCTTGGTGGGGATGGGGCCACATCCTTGAGCTCAGGGGGGCTCGTATGTACTTCCTGGGTATCCCAAGTCTGCCAAGCCGTCAAAGTTGGCTGCTGAGAGTGGCAAGGGAGGGCTTTGGTGGTACCCTGGCATCTATCCACCTGAGACAGTCGGAAGTAATGAGTTGGGATCTAAGCTACATGAACATCATTATAAAGAAGGAATGAGACTGTGGTGGCTGAGAGGGGCCCTTTCTGGGCCCAGCACTGGAAGAAGAGAGATTCAAGTTTTTAAGGTTAGGGCTATTCCAAACACTTTGTGTTGGAACTGGGCTCAGTTTGGTCCTGGAGTGGATGTCACCCTTTCCCACGTGTTACGTGGTTGAGGGAGACCAGACAGTGCACATGTTGAAGACAGGCAGAGCCTGGATGGATGGAGATGATAAGTGGCTGCATTTCCGGTCAGTCGTCTGACCCCCCTGGGCTGCCCACAGGTAATTTGGGGAGAAGCTCTCCTCTTTACATCCCCCTTTCCTCCCTCACCTATGAGGATGAAGAGGGGGAGCGGTGGGGAATAAATATAGGGGACTTGTGGGAAAGCTCATGACCGGTAGGGGATGGCCTGCAGAGAATGCTGATGTCAGTATGGGGTTCTGGGATGGTCTCTGACCTGGCATGGGGGCTCTGTGCTTTGAGTAATCAAAGCCCTCAGCTCTCAGCTTCATTCATGAAGTCAAGCTCACTGTGATGTAGACTTGACTTGTAGAACACATGTGGCTGGGTGTGTAACGATAACTGTGTGTGCATGCATGCACATGGGCTCAAGTATGGGTTATCAGTGAGCTAGGGAGTGTTTTCTTTTTGCCCAGAAACTTGCTCTTCAGGTACCTTGAGTGAGGAGCTGGCTCACCACGTGGCAGAAATGTCTGAGGGGCAACATCCTGAGGTGGTGTCCTCTACACCCCTGCTGCCAGCTAACAAATAAGTTGTCTTGGTGGCATAGGAGACAGGTAGTATTTTCCTTCCTTGACCTTTCAAGTGAGCCCAATGTGGGCGGCCAGCTGGAACTCCTGGGCCAGGCAAAGGCTGGAACTGATGCCAGGCATGGCTCATGCCAGTGCCATGGGCTTGGAGCTGGGACTGAGGTACACAGAGGGGCCAGCTGTGGCTGTGGGGGGTGTGGGCTCCAGCTCCATGAAGGCTGAGTAGAGTGTGGTCAGGTGCAGGTCACCCATTGCCCCAGAACCCCCGCTTCCTGGTGGTTCCAGCTCTCCTGCCCCACTGCTCATCTCTGCCAGGCAGGGCCCAGAGGGGAAGCAGTGTGGTGGTGGGGGTGGCATGGAAGATGATGTTGGGGATGAGGTCACTAGTACCAGGGGGTCCATGGCCAAGCTATCATCCTTCAGCTGTTCCCACAGATTTCCTGGTTGGAGGAAGAAGGAAGAAGGAGAAAAGCAACTGTCATTGGGAAGCACCAAGTGGGTTTATGTGTGCACCCTGCCCTGTGTGTATACCCCACAATCTCACGAGCTACAGAAAGCAGGATTAGGGTAACATTGACTAGGATGCAGTATGACCTCAGGCAATTGCTGCAGCTCTCTGAATCTCAAATTATTCCTCCCATGTAAGGCGATCTGAAAGCCACAGATTCCGATGACCTCTTGTGGCCCCTTTTTTGGAGAGGAAGGGTGAGAACTTGAAGGGCTGGTGCATTAGGGTAGCCTCTGGGGGGACTCATAGGAACACTTCATCCTGGATCTGCAGCCCAGAGCAAGGATTTTCCCACAATGCATCTCTGGGCTAATGAGCTATGTTGGGCATTACTGCCTGGGCTTCCTCTACTGCAAGGCCCAGGGATGAACAGGCCCTGGAATCACATCTGACTATGGGGAGCACACAGTGCAGCCACCTGAGCCGCTCTCTGTTAACCTGTGTGTGGTCAGGACTTGCAGTTCTTGCCTTGGGTACCAGGGCTGCAGGGTCTGGAGGAAGGTAGCCTGATGAAGCTGTGCTTTGGATACCAGCTGCTTGGGTTCCAATACTCCCTCTCCTCCTGTCTAACTATATGACCTTAAGTGGCTTAACCTTTCTGTGCTTCTGTTGTCTCTGAAATGGTTTTAAGAATCCCACCTAGCTTAGCTGGATAAGAACATATGGATGAGGACTAGTGTGGTGCCTGGTATTTTAATAGGGGCTCAAGTAAATGTTATTCTATCTCACATGTAAATAGCTTCTGGGGATGCTTGAGCCTCGCCTTCCTCTCGGCTAGGAAAACACAAGGCTCTAATTGCACTTTTCTAACAATAGCTTTCCAAGGCGGCTACTGGGCTAGGGACTCTTGGAGGGTGACAGGCTGCCTTCACTTGCTTGTGGACATGCCCCACCCCAGGGCACACAGAAGGTGTGAGGCCTGGGTTGGCTCTCCAACCTTCTCTATCTGTCCTGAGAGTGCACTAGGATTTAGATGGGACCAGGTAGGTTTGGCCTTATGCAGAGATGGAGGAGGCAATGTGGAGCACAATGGATTAAAGTTTCCTCTTGGACTCCTACCCTCGAGTCTCTCCAAGACCCACCCAACTCTGAGGTTCTTCGTTCTTCCAGGAAGGAGAAGAGTATGTCTCTCTCTCCTGCTTTTGGATTAAAATATGACTCTGGGGTTATGTAAATGCTTCTAGTGATTCCAGACTATCAGTCACTTGCAACCAAGTACAAAATAGAACACCAGGCCCTTTCCAGCCTTTCCAGCTGAGAGTGGTTTGATGACGGGGATAGCGGAAACATATTTAAAGAACCAGGTTGAAAGAAATTACAAGGAAATTCCTCTTTGCCTTATGCTTGGGATGACAAGGAACTTGGCATGTGTTGCCAGATGGGCCCTTCTCTGCTTCAGCTGTCCAGAAACCCAACATCTAGCAGATGACCAGAAAGGATAGGCCTCATGGCCAGAGGTAGCTCTCTGGTCCTGTCCCACCTCCCTGGTCCCATCTCCAGCTCACCCTGGAAGTCAAAGTCGGTGAGAGAGGGGTTGATGGCATCCAGGTCAGTTCCAAGGTCTCCGTCTGGCAGCAGGGTGTCAGGCACCGTCCTGGCAGGGGAAGGCTCGGCCAGCAGCTTGGCACTGTGGCTAGGTGGGGTGTGGGCGGGCAGAGGCGAGTCCTGGGGGGTGCCTGGCTGAGCCCGCAGCTCCAGGTGCCCATCTGGCTGAGGGAACAAAGGCTGAGGTGGTCCAGGAGGGGCTAGGCCTGGTGAGAGGTGTGAGTATGGCTGCCCATAGCAGGAAGGTGCATGTCCCCCGAGTAGGTCCTGCAGCGAGTTCTTGCCAGGATGGGGGCCTGCTGCTGGGTGCAGGGAGTGCAGCGGCTGTGAGAGCCCAGCGGGGGGTGCCAGGGGCCGGATAGGGCCTGAGCCTGCCAGCCCAGGAGGTGGGCAGCTGAGCATCGGGGAGCCCAGCTTCTCCCTCTTGTCGCCAATGAGGCTGTCCAGTTCTTCTGAAAAGGCCCCAAGGGAGAAGGAATACCATAAGCCTTGATGACTGAGTGCTCCCCAGTGCCAGAGCCTTGAAGCTTCCCTTTCCCCCTCAATCTCCTCTGCCCCCAGCCTCAGGACCCACTTGATGGCTGGAGCAAGCATTTCTTTATCAATTCTCCCTGCTCAGCCTTTTTCTAAACTGCTTCCCTCTCTGCCCTCCTTGTGCAGGGCAGTCCCCTCACCTGGCTTGGCCATGCTTTTGCGCACAGCGATGGGGTCTTTCCTCTTCCACTTCTGCAGCTCCTCCTGCATTTTGTCAATCTTGGCTGGGTTGAGGGCCCACAGGCAGCCTTTGCGAGAGGAGCTTCCTGATTTGTTCTCCACCTTCTCAAAGCACTTGTTCAGGGATAGGTTGTGACGGACGGAATTCTTCCAGCCATCAGGTGCTGTCTGCAGGAGCAGAGCATACAAGAGTTCAAGCCCCAGGTCAGGTGACCAGAGCCAGCTCTAGGTCTGGGTTCCAGAAAGTCCCTTTGCCCTGTGGCCATGGAACTGCCAACCACTCAACTGCCACCCAGCTTAGCACACTTTGTGTTAGATGTTGTGTGCAGCTGAGTCAGAACCAACCCCTAGCTGACCCTTCAGAGGTGTGATAAATGGCACGGGAGGAGGAGACTGCCCATCTTTCTCCTGTAGAGCAGCTAGCTGGTGGACTCGAACCATATGCTTTGGGTTGGCAGTGCAACTCCTTACCACTAAGCCACCAGCGCTTGCTTAACACATTTCACTGGTGAGAAAGGAGTGAGCAGGAAACCTGTGCCTTAAGTTTTTCCATAAAGGCCATTGGTTTTGTTTTGTTTGTTTTTCTTAAATATTGAATGCTTCACAAATTTGCATGTCGTCCTTGCACAGGAGCCATCCTAATCTTTTCTGTATCATTCCAATTTTAGTATATGTGATGTCGAAGTGAGCACTTAAAAAATATTTTTTTAATTTTTATTGTATTATTTTTACGTGTACCGTCAAATCAGATCTGACTGGTACAGGAGGAGATTGCCCCTTCCTTCTCCAGCAGAGCATCTGGTGGTTTTGAACTGCATACCTCTGGGATTGCAGTGCAGTGTCTTGCCACTAGGCCACCAGAGCTCCCTTTTAAATAATATTTTTATATTCTACTTTGAGCTGCAGTGCTGGAGAAGAGTAATGAATGTACCATGGACTGCTAAGAAAACAGATTCATGCTGGAGAGGGTTAAACCAGGCTGCTCCTCGGAGGCAAGGATTCTGACATACTTTGGACATGTTGTAAGGAGGGACAGGTCCTTGGAGAGGGACATCATGCTTGGGATGGTGGAGTGATGGCGCAAGAGGGGAAGACCCTCTATGAGGTGGATTGGTTCAGTGACTGGGGTAATCGGGATGGGTGTGATAGAGGCAGTGTGACTGGCAGAGGACAGAACAGGGTTTAGGGCTGTTGTACATAGGGTCGCTATGAGTCGCAAGTGACTCACGGCACATTACAACAACTTTTTTACTTACGAAGTTTGTATACATTGCTTTTCAAACTGGATCTTTCCCATTTCCTTTACCCACCCCTCCCTCCACCCACCACCTTGTACGACCCTATGATTATCCCTCCCTCATCCCCCCATTCTCACCTCTCCTTTGGATCCTCATATACGTTTTGCTAGTTATCTTTCTCTTTCTACATCCCCCATCCCTGGTCTGCTATTTAAGAGATTCCTAAATGCAAGTGTGGCAGGGGCTGTAGAGACTGCTCAGCCCACCTCCATCTGAAATTGGGCCCCTCCTCACTGAGTCTTCTCCTCTACGGACAGGGAACTCAGGGCTGTGGAAGGGGAATTAGGAAGGGATGATTGAATTCTCCACTCCTGAATCTGCCTTAACCTTTTTGGGATGAACTCAGGAGAAAAGAAAGATGAGTGACGGAGGCTGATGAGTATATGGGGTGTGTACACATGTGAATAATTGTGTGATGTGTGTGTCTGTGTTATGATTCTAATAGTGTACTCCTCAAACACGTGTTTCAAACTGTAACCCTATACTTGTGGATGTCATATTATGGGTGTAGTGTTTTCTATGCTGTGTCAATGAGGCCATTATCAGTCTGGGGTGGGTTTTAAGCCAATCATTTTTGAGATCAGAAAGGAGCTGATTAGGCGCAGAAGCCAGGAAGCACAAATGGGGGAAGAATGATGTCCAAATGAAGTCCCATGCACCAGAGCAGACAGAAGAATTAGTGCTCTGAATTCATTCTTTCAGACTGTGAAACCGAGAAAAGACATTTATTTTTGTTTGCTAAAGTCACCTACTTGTAGTATTTCTGTACAGTCATACAAGTACACTAGGACATTGACTTTTGGTTTATGAGACAGAGACTATCCATCTGCTCCTCTCTGCGTGCCTCCCTTGGGGGAGTTGTGCTTCCTGGCTCGGAGTGTGGGGGCCTGTGTGTCCCCCAGGATGAGTGTGTGGGAGAAAGTCTGGAGATGTGTGAGTACTCATGAGCATAAGAGTGTGTGGGTGAGTGTTGTGAGTGTGCCCCGGTGGGGAGGCCAGCCCTCAGGCTGGGGGTGCTCGTGCCAACAGAATAAACACCCATTAGGAGGCCCGGTCATGCCACCAGTGTAGTAATTGTGCCCAGGGAGGGCTGTAAAAACCATTAGGCTGACTCAGTGGGTGAGAGGCGGTGGTGGGGGTGTCAGTGGGCACCCCCTCTGCCCACCCATCTTCCTTTCTCTTCCAGGCTCTGGCAGCCTTGATCTCAGCAAGTTCTGACTGTAGGGAGAAGACTTCCGAGCCAGTGAGACCCCCCTCTACCCTTAGTTCCTTGTCCCTCTCTCTCCCAGCCTGAAATTGCTACTTAATGAGGGGCAGCCACTCCCTCTTCACCAGCTCTCTTGCCCCAGGGAGCAGCCGATGTGAATCACACCCAGGAGAGCCGGGTACTGATGCCAGGTCTCTGGCAAAGAGCTGCCAGAGCCTTTGGGAGGTCAACTGGCACAGGGTATCGGGCCGATGGAGATGACCTCCAAGTCTCCTTGGATCATGAAGGAAGATTTTGGAGGATTCAGAGACCAACCAACTGGGGATTTACCTTCAACTCTCACGACAGTCCCCACAAAGAGTCAAGGATCTATGGCCTCATGGGCAGAATTAATGGGCACTAGACCTTTTTATGGCCCTATAAATCTGTGACTTTGGGATGCCAGGGCAGCTCCCACCCCAGCCACTTCCTGTTTGGAGGAAGGACGGACAGCACTAGCAATTATGTCCAGTGGATGGACACTTCTGTAGGCCCACATCCCTGATTCATGTGGTTATAAGTAGCTAACGTTGGCTGCTTTGGACATGAGTATTGCCCACCTCATGGTCCACTCTGCCTTTACTCTGAAGAGTGACCTTCAGATGGGAAGTGGAGAATAGGAGGGGCAGGAGATATTTTGACCCAATTCTTTAAGAGAGTCTGAGAATTTTCAGAGTTGGAAGGAATCTTACAGGCCAACTGACCCAACACAACCATTTTGCACATTGGAAAACTGAGGTCCAGAGAAAAAAGCCTTGCCTTAGATAATACAAAAGCACAGTGACAGAGCCCCGATTTTAGCTCTGTCCCCTAGTTAAAGGCACTGGCCAGCTCACTCCAGAGGGTACCACCTGGGCCCTGTCCTATCCTCATAGATGCTTTCTCTCTGAAGTCAAATGTAAACTCAAGAGTGAGGGAGTGATGCAACTGGCTAAGAACAACAACTGGAAACGAAAAAAAAAAGCTGTTAGACCTCTTCACTCTTCAGGCCCATAAAACAGGGATTACACAGCTCCCAGGAAAAATAATTAAGGCAGGAAGATGAGATGCAGGGAGGGGCTGGGGGCCAGGCTGGGAGTTGGCAAGGAGGGAGCTGAGAGGGGTAGGGCAGGACCTTCACTTCCTTCTCTGGCCTGGCACTTAAAGTCCTAGAGGGCCCTCCAAAAGCCCTGGGTATTAGGTTTGTTCTATCCCCTGGCTTACTGGGGGACAGCCTGCCCATGGGTCCTGGTGCTTCTCAAACATCAGAGGTTACCCCTCTTCTTCACTCCCTTCCAGAAACTCTAATCACTATACATTCCCATTTTGGCCAGACCCTGGCCATCTTGCCCTCTCCCCAGGGGATGGCAGCTCAACAGGACCAAACAAGTTTGAATCTTTGCCACAAGTTGTCCTTAGGCAGGGCAGTTGGGTGGATGGTGGGAGTGAGAATCACCCACTGGCAGGTGGAGCTGAGCTCTGGATTACATCGGCCTCAGCTTCTGACCCCTCCCCCACTGGATAGCAGATGGACTTATACTTCTGAGAGAAGATATTCTTCATAAGAGAAGGTATGTCTATACTAGAAGGGACGTATATGTGTGTGTGAGTGCGCGCGCGTGTGTATATGAGGCTAGGAGCAAAGAGCTCCATCCAGCTATGGATTCCAGTTGCTGTGTGACATTGGACAAATGGATTGCCCTCTCTGACGTGTGTGCCCATCTGGGGAGAAGGGTACTTATCTTTCTTCTGCAAGGGAGTTGGACAGGGCTTCCAGAAACCCCTTCTGGGGATGACAAACACTAGATCCTGCCTGTTGGGGGAGGTGGTCAAATGAGCTAGCCAGCTCCCCGGGGCACTCAAAGACTGTGAAGCCCGCACCCCGCTTTCTGGCAGAACTGCAACTGAGCCTGCCGCCCACAGAGGCAGATGCTAATCTCCTGGAAGGCAATGGGCTTTGTGGCCCCAGCAGCCCATGTCACTTGGGCTGGCCAGCTCCCACCCAAATTCCTCCTGCCCTGCAGTATCCTGGGGCCAGGGGTGGGAACAGCTTTCATTTCTTCCCAAACTCTCTCTCTTCATTTAATGTAGGCAGATACTCCCTGAAGCCTATCAAGATTGACAACTGCCTGGACCTGCGGAAGATCTGACTCTAGCACTGTGAAATGCTGCATAATCCGTGAGCAGTGAGCCCCTTCTTCAGGAAGTCTGTCCTTTGGAGGAGGAAGACAAGAGGAAACCCAAGGGGAGGGAAATCTCATCTAATTTCCATGCTTTTCCCAACCAGGGCTGCATCCTCAGCTCCAGGGAGGGCTGCCTTGCCTGGGAACTGGGATTGTGGGGTGGACTCACCTTGAAGTAAGGAAAGTGCTCGGTCATAAAATTGTAGATTTCGCTGACAGGAAGGCTTCCGGTTTTACTGTTCTTCAGGGCCATGAAAATGAGGATGCTGAAGGCAGAGAAAACTTCTGAAAATCTACACCTCTGGCCAGGCTCTGAGCCCCAACCTGGATCCCCCACCTCCACCCCACGCCCCGTTAGAGTAGAGACAGAGGATGCAGGGTTAATAGGTGAGAGATTCTGTGAGATTCAGAGACGTTCAAAGGAGCGGAGATAGAAGAGAAAGCACACTTGGTGGTCAGAGACTTCTACAGAGACTAAGCTCTCTTGGTACAGCTGAGAGACCTGGCTCATAGTCCAGGCTTAGCCACTCGCCAGCTGTGTGACTTTGCGGTGTGGATTCTCTGAGCCTTGTTTCCTCAGTTTTGAAGCAAAGAAAGTAAGAACTATTTTAGAACTGTAGAGATTAAAAAGATGCAGAGCACTCAGAAAGCACTGCGTGGAAGGTTGGCATTATCACAGTTAGTTCTCAGTCAACCTTTGGAGTGCTGGACCTCAGAGTTTAAGGCTGAACTCAGATTTCTTGAGCCCCTACAGTGCTCCAGGCACAGTACTTACAGCTTCTTGCTAATCTTTCTATGGCCCAGAGCTGCAGTCACAGAGTTAGAGGCTCAGAGAGCTTAAGTAACTTGCCTTTAGTTTCATAGCTAGTAACTTTCAAAGCCTGGACTTGAATCCAGCCTTCCTGAACCCCGAGGCCTTCATGGATGCCATGCTACCTCCCGTGAGCCTTTTCTCTGTGCTCCTGGAAGATATTTATGTCCTTTTTCCTTCCTCTGAGCTCACACAGGCTGATAACCTAACCCCACATGGGGCCTGACACACAGCAGATGGAGTACCAACTGTGGATTAGATGAATGAAAAGATGGATGGAAGGGTCTTCTAGATGGGCTGGGTGCTACTGGCCTGGTCTTTAAAACCACAGCCACAAAGCAGTCCCATCAGATCTGCTACATGATAAATAACAGACTCCTCAACCTTCATTTATTTCCTTTAGAGCTTTGGGAATATGGAAAGGGAGGAGGGGACAAGCACCCCTCTAAACTCTCAGAGTTCACCCTAGGGCATGAGGACCAAGCTGGCTCCTCAAAGTTAATGAAACAAGAGAGCAGAGGTGAGGTTGTCTATCTTCAGCCAGATGCAAGAAACTTCTCTGCAGCATCATCAGGAGGCCTGAGGAGTATATCTTTCACCCCACCAGGACGCCTTTATTCTGAGTGTTCCATGTCCCAGTTTCCCCAGGCACTCCCCAAGCTCTTTCATTCTATCCCCAGAATACATGGAAAGGTACCTGTAGGAGTAGATGGGTTTGGGGAAGAGAGGCTGGTGCCCGTCAGCGCTGGCCTGGGGGGCGATCCGCTGGTAGGGGTAGTGTGAGGAGCTCAGGTAGGGTACAGGATAGCTGCCACCACCTGGTGAGTACTGTAGAGGTCAAAGGGCAGAGTGGTTTCAAGAGTGGTTTCTGCTTTCTCTCTTCCCCCATCCCTATCTCATCTCCCCTACCCCGATGGTGGAGCCAGGGAGGTGGCGGTCTGAGAGCTGGTGAGAAGACCCCGAAGAGGTCCTGAGTCCTTTAGGCACTTGAGTGGCCATAGCTATTAAGATAAGAGTCTAGCTGGGCCACAGAGTCTGAGCGGAAACCTTCCTCCGGCCCCTGTGCCTTTCCAGAGAGGCACTCCAGGCCTCCCTTGCATCTCACAAAGCAGCTAGGCCGGAAGTGAAATGTCCAGCCTGGGCGTTTGCCGGGCACTGACTGCCACCTTTTACGAGTTTCAGTGGCTCTTTGAAAGGGCAGGTCGTGGTGGTGGGCAGGTGGGGGTGGGAGGTGTTTTACGGCAGAGGGAGTGGCTGTGGTGCCAGGGACGGTGTTTTATGGGAGAGGGGTAGGAGACTCTGACTCCCCCAACTGCTCCAGGCTCAAGTGCTCTTTCCAGGTCACCCGAGAGGCACTTAGTGCCTGAGTCACCCTCTCCCAGGTCCATAAAGCCCTGGGTGTGCCCATCAGGTTTGGGGTTGGGGTGTCAAATGCAGAGTGCATCAAAGCAGGGCAGGAGAATGGTAAGGCCGTTTAAGGCCTGGTGTCCCCTTCACCCTGCTGTGGCTCTGGGCTTGAGGGTAAGCTGACACTCTATCCCAGCTCAGACCTTGAGCCCCTGAATAGTGGTCAGCTATTCTGCCCCTGCAGAGATGGTGCGCCTACGCACGCTCCATCTAATTCCCTTCATCACTTTCTTCCTTCCCCCCACAAAGTAGGCAGCCTTCTCTTTCTCCACAACCCGTGGCTGCCTCCCCGGCTTTGCCAAGATCAGGGCCGATGCCAAAGAGCTGGGAGTAGAACCTGCTCCACTGGCAAGGCCTGTCTTGGTGCCAGGCTGCAGGTGGATGGAGCCGGGCTCTGGGCAGCACTTGCTCCGTCTTGCCCGGTGACTCCTGGGAGCTGCCTGGCTGCTCTGGGGCTCTTTTCTCTCTCTTTTTAGAAAGCTCCATCGTATGCCAGTGTGGGGTAATTACTTGGAATCCTGTACGTCTGGGAGGAGCTGAGACTGGGCAAGAGGGTGGGGGAGGGGGAAAGGGCAGGAACAGATGGAGACTGGGAGCATTCCAGGAGGGAGGGGCCCCCACTCCATACCTGGTACTCACCCTCTAAGGACTAAAGGGAAATCTGGGACCAAAACCACATTGCAAGATAGTGGCAGCTTCGATGGGAGCTCATTGTTCCCTGCTTGGCTTAGTATTATGGGTCAAACTGCCCACCCTTTTCTCTCTAAGTTGTTTGTGCTGACTCTTCTTTTCAATTAACATCCTGGTCCTCCTCACATTCTCAGCTTGTCTGTGATGCTTCTCAGGCCCATCTTCTCCAGAGGACAGCAATTGTTGCCCATCCTCCTCTGCTCCCATGATGAGCCCCCATCCTCCCCTACACATCAGGTGGCCCAGCTTGAGGTGCAGGTCGCTGCTGCCCTTATGTGTCACCTTAGGATAATATCCTGAGCCCCAGGGAAGCATGCCCACCTTCCTTGGACCCACCTGGTGGAAGGGAGGCTGGGAGGGACAGTACATGTGCTGCAAGGGGGGCTGGTAGCAGTACATCCCAGGACCATTCTCCAAAATTGAGGGCTTGACCTTCACCTCCGACCCCTGCTGAAAGAGAAAGGAGATAGCTAGACTGTACTTCATTTTTCTCCCTCTGTCTCATGTCCCAAACCTATGTTTATTACACACAAGTAGCCCCTATTCTTCCTCTTCAAAGTTTATTCCTGGAGAAAGAACAGAGAGGGGCAGAGATTTCCCCTCAGGACATACAGCAAATAAGAAGTGGATGTGGAGTGATAATTGACAGTGCACTTTACTTTCCAGGGAGTCCTAGTGGTGTAGTGCGTAGTCCATAGAGAGTAGTGTCACTAACCCAAGGCCATGCTTCTCTGGCACTTTGAATCTACCAGCAGCTCCAAGAGAGAAAGCTGGGCAATCTCCTCTCATGTAATTTACAATCTCAGAAACCCATTGGAAAGTTAGCTGTAAGTTGGTTCTGACTTGACAGCAATGAGTTTGAACTTCTTTACCTGCTGACTCTCTCTGGGTGAGTGGCTGAGGCTGTGAGAAGCGAGAGACACTTGTCAATGACCATCCTGAGGCTGGGGAGGGCTGGAGACTTCTTGGGCTGCCACAAGGGTCTAATGGTTCACCAGCCCAGCTGAAGGACTGCCTAGTTCAGAGCCTCTGGGCTCTCAGAGCAGGCCCACAAGGACACCAGAGCAGGCCACTGTGCCAGAATTCCCACTGAGGAGCCAGGGAGTGGGTGGAGGCAGAGGAGGATGAACCATGGGAAGTGACCAGACCAGTTGGTCCAGCTATGGTGACCAGGCCCCTGACATTTCCTCCCCCGTGAAGTCCTGGGAAGCTCCAGGAAGGCTCTGTGGATGGGGCTAGCGAGTCTTCTCCACTTCATCTCCCACCATCCCCTCCCTCCTGCAGGCAGTCTACCCGGTTGCAGGTCTGTATGACCCCATTATAAGCTCTGGCCCCAGGCATAGGCAGTCTGCAGCGGTATCATTGATGGTGGCCAGAGCTTGGTTTCTCATGGGATTGTGGGTCCCCCAGGAACTAGAACAAACCTTGTCTTGAAAATGACCAGGAGGGATAAGTCACCCAGCCTAGTTGGTGAACCAGGAGTGAAAGAGGGGTTCCACTCTGCCTGGGTTTACAAGAGGCCTCAGGACAACAACATCTAAGTCCAGAGGGTCGAGTCAACTCGGTCCTCTCTCTGGGTGTGCCCTGGAGTGGTTGATACGGAGATTGTCATAATCATAGAATCTCAGGCCTGGAAGGGCCACATGCACTGGTGTCTAAACCTTTCATTTGACAGATGATGGGGCTGAGCCCAAATAGGACAAGTGAAGTGCCCTAGAGTCACCCTGCTATCAACCACCTGGTGTGAGTCTCTGGTCCAAGCACTTCTCCACGTGCAGGAAAGGTTCAGGCTCAAATCTCAGCCTGTCCTCTAACAGACTGGGGGACACCTTGGGCAAATTACTCGGCTTTTGTGAGCTTCAGTTTTCTCATCTGCAAATGGGGATATGGGAATTTTTAGGGGGTTGGTGCAAAGAGTAAGCAGACACTTGGAAGAAAGCACCTGGCAGAGTGATGAGGAGCTGGCATTAATGACTTTTGAGGAACAATAGCTGAGGCTGTGGTGGCCTCACTGGGCTGCTGGGCCCAAGAAGAAGCCACTAATTGGCTCCAGAGCTGGAACAAAGTCCCATCTCAGTCATATTTACTAGGTGGCCAATCTCCATCTTCAATTTCCAAACCTAGAAAGCAAGGTTTTTGTTAGGGCTGGAATGGGAGCTCTCAGGAGCAAGAAGTGAGGAAGACTGAGGGCTTTTGGGGTCATCACCATTCAAGACTCACCTCTAATTCTAGGAACTCTAAATTGGAGGGGCAAAGAGCAAAGTTCCCTTTAGCTTTCCTCCTCAACAACCCTATGGTGCAGACACCTTACTTTGTGGAGAAGGCTCAAAAAGGTTAAGTGACTTGCTTGAGTTTGCACAGCTTGTTGGTACAGCTGTGGAAGGCCCTTCCAATGATGTGTCTCCAAGATATTTGTATGACTCTTTCTAGGTCTCGCTCAGGACAAAGAGCGGAGCTGGGGAAGGCCCCTCAAGAAGATTTAGTCCTCTCAACTGTGTGCACTGATGCGGGAGAGGGCCGAGTGTGCTCTGTGGCTCCTCCCTAAACCCTTTCTCTTGGCCTCTGGAATGTGTTTTTCTTCTCACATTTGCATATGGGCGTGCTTGTCTAGCTGGGGATTCTTGACACTTAAACAAACAGAGAGAAGTCACATTCTGGAATCCTGACTCAGGAGCCTCTGGGAAGCTGCCAGCTTCCTTAGCTTTTCTTGCCTCCCCCGCCTCATTCCCCTCTATGCAGGCCCAGCCTGCAACCCCTCCCCAGCTGAGGGGAGGCCTCAGCGTGCTGAGCATGCCACTTCCCTGGCACACACAGATCCTGAGTGGAAGGGTCAGGAAAGGAAAGGTGGGGAGCTGACTCTCATTCTAGGTTGCCCGGCGTAGAGTGGAATACCCACTGGCTATTTGTACTCACCAGGATTTGGGGGTTGTGCTCCTGGCTGGGGTAGGAGAGCCCGTTGCACCAGGCCTCTGCTGAGAAGCCAGGCAAGAAGGTGTCAGCATCCCCAATATCCACAGGGATCTCCTCGAAGTCCTCCAGTGACCCCGGGGTCTTAAAGCAGTGTCCATCCAGTGTCAGGGCGGTCTGGGCCTCAGGGAAGACATCTTCGTGAAAATGCCTCTTGTACGGATGGAAAGGCACGTGGCCACCCTTGAGGAAACGTCCGGGGCTGCCTGCTGGGCTGTCCTCAAAGCCAAAGCCACTGGGGTACTTGTCAGAGGGTGAGGGTCGGAAGGGGCCCAGGCTGGGGCCTGTTGGGCAGTGGCCCTGCACCTGTTCGGGGCCTGGTGATGCAATGCTGGGGCTATGTGGCGGCAGTGAGGGTGCCCTCTCTGGTGGGCCGTCGGGCACAAAGGACGAGCAGCTGAAGCCGGCATGCTTCTGGGTAGACAGAGGGTAGAGGGCCTGTCAGCAGAAGTGGAGGACCTGCCAGGATCCTACTCTGTGCTGGCGTGAAGTGGTCAGTAGCTCATCTTAGGGAACCCTAAACTACTAGAGGAGGCCTAGTCTACTCTTGAATGCCCCAATCCATTGAAGATATATTACCCATAAACCTAGGGAACCCCAAGTCAGCCCTGCTCTGGGAAATTTCCAGACCAAAGGAGTTAGACACTTCTGGATCATGGGGTCACTGAGCATTTGCCTGCTAATGAAAGGGACAAGACAGACCCCCAATAGGTTCCTGGAGGTGGGCTGGATAGGGGGTGACCCGTCCACCTGCTATCTATACAGCCCTCAGGCTTTGACCTAAGCCCAGGCAGGCCTAGGTGCAAGATACTTACATTCTGAGGGGCAGGGGAGCCTGGGAGGCCCGGTGCTTGCATGAGGTCCTCCCCTTGGGGCTCGCCTTCCAATCTGGTGGGGTCCGGCAGGGTGACGTCAGACTGTGGCGGGAGCAGCGACACCATCACCCAGTCCTGGCCTCGAAGAAAGCCAGCGACAATGAGAGTGAGGACCAGCTTCCGGGAGTGACCAGCCCCAGGTCTACCTCCAATCCCACCCTATATCTGCCTTGGGACTTTGCCTTATGCTAGTCATCAGAGAGACAGACAGACAAAGAGGCAGACAGACAAAAGGAAAAAAAAATACCCACCAGAATCAGGAGGAAATGGACAAACAAGAAGAGATGCTGAGCAAAGAAAGGCAGAGAGAGTGAGAGAGACCAAAAAAGAGATGGGTGGAGAAAGAAACTAAGGAGGTAGATGGGTGCTGTCTGAGGAGAGAGGGCTGGCCTGAGCAAGACCCTGCCTGAGGCTCCTCAGGCTTAGTTTCCTTGTCTCTGTAGGGACAGGATAGGCCAGGTGACCCAGCCAGCAGTCTGTTCAGTGAGGGTAGAGGGAAGCATGGAGTGGGGTGGGGGGGGCAGGCCCTGGAGTGGGAGCAGGCATGAAGTGGGGGCTGTATAGCAAACAACTCAGTCCTCAGTGGAGGCTGGGCTTGCAGCGGCCCCTTTGGGATCTTATCCCAGTAGCAAGACCACAGGATACATCTAGGATCTTAAGGTGTCCTGGGTCACCTGGTGGCACCATGAGACTAGCAGGTACCGGGGATGCCACCAGCATGTGCCTTTTTCATCTACAACTCCAAACTCCGCCTCATGTAGGCCTCTTGTTGGTTCTCGTTTTCCTCATCTGAAAAGCTAGGTGTTTGGATCAGATGAATCTTAAGGCTCTTTCTGCTCAGACCTTCTAGAATTCTAGGAGAGCCCCATCCTCAGCACAGTGGAGTGACTCAGAGGGCTCAGGCCAGGCTCGGCCTTTTTCTTAGTGAGTTTTCTAGTATCAGCACCATCCTTTATAAAATAAGAAGAATGATAGCCCCTACCTCACAGAACTGTATTAAATGAAATCATGCATAGAAAGTATTTAGGATGTAAATAAGTGCTTGCTAAATGTCAGCTCTTGTTAATATCATTATTTGTTTGGCTATTGAAAGCAGAAGTGGCATCCACTTCCTAAACAACATGCCTCCGGAAACTCTGTGAACTTTGATAAATGTCGATAGTTGTAGAAGGGCTTCAGGCCTTTTGTTCATAGGGTCGCCAAGACTTGTGTTTGACTCGAAGGCTATCATCAACAACAACAACAACAGAAAAAATTATCCTTAGTATCATGAGCTCTGGTGGCTTAGTGGTAAGGAGTTGTGCTGCCAACACAAAGACAGGCGGTTTGAATCCACCAGCTGTTCCGTGGAAGAAAGTTGGGCAATCTCCTTCCATGCAATTTACAGTTTCTAAAAACTCGCGAGAGGTCATTTATGAGTTGGTTCCCTCTAGACTGCAAATATGGAACAGCAATAACATTATCATCAGAGCTCTCCTCCTCTGCAAAGTTACCTTGAATTCCTTCCCTTTGTCCAAGTTCTTCCTAATACAATCTACCATTTCTGGAGAAATCTGCTGGCCATTGTATACATTATTTGGATAATGTTCTCATCGAATGATAAGAACTGTTCTGTGAAGAAAGTACAACTTTACTTTCCAGGCCTGAAAACTGAGACTCAGAGGGGTTACATAACATGCCCACATCACTAGCTAATCCTTGACAGGATCCAAACTTAGATTTATCTGACTTCAGATCTGTTCTCTATTATTATTATGTATTTACAAAATTCTAATACATTGTTTTTCAGACTGGATTCTTGCAATTTCCCTCACCCTCCTGTACTCCTTTTATGGCTTCTTTGCTTGCTAAGGGTGACAGTTGTGGAGAGAAGCTGGGGTTCAGGCAGCAAAAAAGCACAAGAAATATATTTATCCCTCCTCCTCCAGACCCACTCGAGCCACAGCAGGAAGACCCTCCCCAGGCCGTGTTATCTCTGGGGCTGTGGGAGGAGGGCTGGCCTGACCTCCATGGAACCCAGCCACCACCAGGTACGTCTTTGTTAAACCAGCTCCTTCATCTAGAGAGGGGGCTACTGAAGAAAGAACTCGCCCCAAGTCTGACAGGCAATGAACGGCAGAGGGGGCTGGAAGCTGAGGTCCAGGGGGCGAAATATGAGGATGGGGGACTCTTCCACCTCTCTTAGAGTTCTCATCACCCCTTCTCCGTGTCCGGGAGCCTGCTCACTCGGCAGTGTTAAATGTGGCGTGACCGGGGAAGCGCCTAGCTGGCCGTAACTGGACACCGAGATGGAGCAGACCTGGCGCCCCCCTGAGTATGGGGCAGCCCATCTCTGGCTCCGCATGACTGCCCAGGCAGGCCCTGGCTCCCTGGACAGCTCTTCCTGGACAGTGCAGGCCTGCCTGCCACACCCACTGGCCCAGGGCTGCTTCCCCGGAGGTGGTGCTGGGCTTGGCACCTTCCCAAGGCGTTCTCTCCAGCTGGAATGCTGATGACAGCAGGACAGGGGGGTGGGGAGTGGAGGGGGTGGTGGTCTTCCCTATCCTCTTCCTAGGTAGCGGGCCTTCTCCTGATGGGGAAGTGGTAGCTCCTCTTTCTGGAGACAGCATAGCGTGGTGGTCAAGAACCAGGATTATGCCCTGAGCTTGAGTCCCAGCATTGTCACTTCCTGGCTTGTAACTTTGAACTGCCTCTAGCTGTCTGGGTATCACCGAGCCACCTTCCAGAGTTGTCTGGAAGATTGCATGAAATGATATGTAGAAGGTTCCTGGTATGACGGTGCCCTGATGGCACAGTGAATTAAACCCTGGACAATAAACAGAAAGGTCAGTGATTTGCACCTATCAGCTGTTCCGTGGGAGAAAGATGAAGCAGTCTGTCCCTGTGAAGATTGACAGCCTCAGAAGCCCTACTGCTCCATTCTGTCCTACAAGATTGCTGTGAGTTGAACTGACTCAATGGCAGTAGGTTTGTGCACGTGAAAAGTGCCCAAGGACACATCCAACCTACTGACCAAATGACCCAGTGGTCTCCCCTGGTGGCCATGTTGGTTCAGGCAGGGCAGCACTGATGGCTTCAGCCCCAGGTGACACTTTCCCTTGCTTGCTCTGCCTAGCCTGCCTGGTCTCTGCTCTTTAGGGGCTCAGAGTCTCGGATCCCAGCTCTGTTCCTCTTCTTGAAGTTCTAGGCTTAAGGAGGCCTCCCTGAGCCTGGGTTCTGATCTTCAGCTGTTTCCTAGGTCATGAGCTCGAGTCCTGGTAGAGTTCTTGCTCTTCAGAGGCCTTACCTCAGGGATTCAGTTCACAGTCATGCCATCTCTACTCTGGCGTGGCCAGACCCCACCTTCTCAAAGGCCCCACGAACAAGATTAAGTACCATGAAAGGAAGGACCTAGAAAATCTGTGCAGCGCTCAGGGAGCTTGCCCTTCAATTCTCACAGAGGGTTCAGAAGTTTCCGAGCCATCCTCAGTACAAGGTTTGCTCTGGACAGGTTTTATCTGTGTTAACCTGACCCAGTGGCCATGCCCTCCCCATCTTCCCATTCCTCAAAGTCAAAGTTCTATTTTGCAAATGATGAAGGAAGGCTCAGAGAAGTTAGATTTGCTTAAAATCATACAGCCAAGAAAAGGGGTGAGACAAGTTGACTTTAATTCTTCACACCTGTGTAGTCACCAGGGCTCCTGAAGTCGGATGATGTTCAGATGCTCTGAGCCCCAGGAGCTGTGAGACTATGGTTGGGTAAGCTGCTCAACTTCCTTTCCTGGGCCTCAGTTTCCTTATCTATAAAAAAGGGCTACTAATACGTACCTCTCTGGAGGATTAGATGAAATATTGCTTGTAAATAGCTTAACACACAGTACGTGCTCAATAAATGATAGCTATTATTAATAATTAGCAGTGGGACAGCACTAATTTAAGGCATGAGCTGGGGTGGCGGGATAAGCCAGAAGCAACTCCCCTTTCCTTCTTCCCACCTCTCTCTCTCTGACATCTTCCTCCTTGTTTCCCAAACCCATTGCCTTCAATTCAATACTGGCTCAGAGGGACCCCACTGGATAGAGTTAAACTGTCCCATAGGGTTTCCAAAGCTGTACATCCTCATGGAAGCAGACTGCGCATCCTTCTCTTTCCCTCTACCTTTAACAGAAGCTAAACTGCCTTCCTCTTGCTCTCTAACCTCAGAAGTAATTTCAGTCATTCCTCTGTGGTAGAGACATGGCTTGGGACGTATTGGAGTAGGAAGGAGGGGCTGACTCTGTTGGTTTGGCTCTCAGGACGCCTCTCTGATGGCTCCAGTGTCCCAGGACTGATATTTGTACAGGGAAGGAAGTTTCAATTGAAGTCTAACTTTCGTCCTGCCTCCTTCAGTTTCAGGGAGCGTAATGGGGGTGGGCAAATAAATATAAATCAAGCCAATATTGACAGTATGGTTTCTTTTCTTCTTGGATCTCAGCAGTTACACCGGATGGCTCTTGGGACTTGCCTTTTAACACAGCGTTTCACAGCACACAACCTGCTGCCTTCCTGGAGTAGAACTAGGCCAAGACAACGGTTCCTTGACTGTAGGATGCTCCCTGTCTACAGAGCACTCTGTAAGTTACTAAGAACTTTCAAAGGGAGCTTTGGTGGCTTAGTGATAAGGAATTGCACAGCCAAGGCAAACGTATGCAGTTCAAATCCATCAGCTGCTCCATGAGAGAAAGATGGGCAATCTCTTTACTGCTTCTGAAAACCTGCTGGAGTGTCAGCTATAGATCAGTTCAGACTCGAAGGTACACAACAACAAGAAGCACTTTCAAGGCCATTATCTTATTTTGTGTTCCCTCATCCCCTGATGGTAGCAGGCAGTGGTCAAGTTTGTCAGAACCATCTTGTCTCAACCCCATGTCCAGTGAGATAGACTCAGTCAGGTCCTGCGAGAGTATTCACCCATATCCGTGGAAGTA
Organism: Elephantulus edwardii; assembly: GCF_000299155.1. Lineage (NCBI taxonomy): Eukaryota > Metazoa > Chordata > Mammalia > Macroscelidea > Macroscelididae > Elephantulus > Elephantulus edwardii. Next base: position 7,432,485 of record NW_006399844.1, on the reverse strand, counting down.
AACAAATGCTACAAAGCAGGGCTTTTTGTTGTTGTTGAGAGCTGCCTGGTGACGTCAACACACTACTCGTGGAGATGTAAGGTCATTGACCTCATTTTTTTTCAGGGAAGGAAATTGAAGCCCAGAGAGGAAATGACAAGCCCAGAGCCATGTAGCCAAAACTGGAAACCATATTGCCTGATTGTCGGACCTTGAGATCCCCAACTTTACCCCTAACACACACATCTCAGAGGTGTTACCCTGCAAAAGCATTTGGCTAAAGTCCAGGAATATGTGGGCATTTAATCTACTCTCTGAACTCTACCCTTTAGCTTCTTCTTCCATGATCCTGGAGGAGTCAGGTCAGGGTAGAGAGAGGTGGACTAGACTTGAGCTACTCTAGAAGAGGGGTAAAAAGTGACAATCTTCCTTCTCTGATTCGAATGCATGACGAAAATGACCAGAAATGAGCACCACAGAATTCCTGCTCTGGGACTTTCTCACAAACACTCAGGTCCTGCATTCTCCCATCCAATCATCTCTCCTCACCTCTTGATCCCCCAACCCCAACCCCGTAGGACACAAGGAAAAAGGGCCACTCCAGGGTGGATGCAGGGGTCTCCCTGTTTGTTAGCTATGTGATCTTAGGCAAGTCTGGAGTCATAGGAACTCAGTTCCCTTATAAGATGAGGTACTGAGACCATTTGCATCTAAAGATGCTGAGACTGGTGTTGCGGGGTGGATATTGTATCTGGGGCTGCCTGTTCAGCCCTCCTCTCTGTGCCACCTTCTCGGGGGAAATCCTCAAGAGGACCAGGAGCAGCTTGGTAAATTAACACGCTGCAGGAGGAGGTGTATCATTCTCCCCATTTTATGGATGAGGAAACTGAGACACAGAGAGTTCGTATAACTTGCCCAAGTTCACTCAGATGCTGGCTTCAAAGCCGAGGTGCTTAATCACTATGCCCCCGCCCCACCTTGGAAACACCTCAGCCTCCTTGCTTTCACCTGGAAGGTGGAGTGTGGGGGTTACGGCTGGAGGTTTCCTTGGGAGGGTCTGTCCCTTCATCCCTTGTGGGCAGCTGAGTCACAGAGGATAAGCAGACACGGGGCACCGAGGAGGACCTAGCTGGGCTCTCCACACTCCCTCCCACCCGGCTGCCTCCTACCCGCCTTTATGAGAGAGGTGGGGATGGCTCAGTTCCGCCTTAATGGTTTCTGTTGCTGGCTGTGGCAGCATGTTTTACGAGAGGTGGGGCCCGTGCCCAGTGCTCTGCCTGTGGCCACACCCGGGGCTCCACCCGCCTGGCTGCTGGGAGGGGTCCCCTGGAGCAGCTCCTTAATTACTTCGATGAGGAGGGGGGCTGGCAGGGAAGGGGGCCTGAGGACCATCCCTGAGGCTGAGCTACCCCAAAATACTGGGAGCATGAGGGTGGCAAGAAGGAAGGGGTTTCTAGTCCTCTTCAGCAAGGCTGGAGGGTCTGAGGTCAAACTTCTGACTCAGTTAAACTTTTTCAGAAATGGGTCAGTTGCCCCTGCCTGGCAATCTGATTAAAGTACTTTGCTAAGCAGATAGAGCTGAGGGGACAGGGCTGCAGAGGGAAAGAACGAAGGTGACGATTAAGCATATATATCCCTGATGCGATGCTTTCTTCAATTCGAGTGTGGACAGACACCTGTTGCCGGGTCATCCTCACCTCCCAACGCAGCCTGCTCCTAAAGTCACTTGAGACATTCTCCTGCCTCCGGAAGTAGGCTAACCCCTTCAGGCATCTTCTAACCACTGGGGGCCGGACTAGTGGGCAAGCTCCTGTTGGGTGCCACTCAGGATGCCCATCCTGAAAAACACTCAGCCTCATTACAACCTGGAGTTGAACTGGACGTTCTCCCAGGTAGCTAACGTCAACCCTCTTGTAATCTTAGTTCTCTTGTTTTATCCTTCCTCACATTCGTCAAGGGACCCTAAAGAATCCAAGTAAGAACAGCAGACTCATTTGATAGGTCCTTGCTTTGCTGTTGATGTCTAGGTCAACAGCTTCCTGTTCTCTCTCTCCTTTGCCCAGCATCCCTTCCTCTCCACCATCCTGGCCAACTCTGAGCAGTTTTCCATCTCTTCAGCCTCACCCATTCCCTGCCACCCAGCCCTGGCCCCAAACGAACCCAGTTCAAACACTCACAGTGGGCTCTGGGCCATGGCCACCATCACCGCTTCGGGGAGTCATTCAGTCCAATGGCTTCCCCAGGAGTCTCCATCAGAGGTATAAATACTCCCACATGCCTAGACCAGCCCCCTGCCCGAGGGCTGGGGCGGGGCTGCCTCCCCAGGCCAGGTAGGTAGGTCACATGCTCTATAAATGCCATAGGACTACAGTCCCTTCCCATCATCAGCTCTGGGGAGGCCAATTAAGGCCTGACTTTTCTGGATGGATGGATGGATGAATGGATGGAAGGATGGGTGGATGGAAGGGGTGGATGTATAGATGAACAAACAGACTAGACAGCTCAGTGGATAGACAGATGACTAAATGGATGGATGGAAAATTAGACAGATGGGTAGAAGGAAAGTCAAATAGATATCTATAACAACGAATGGATTTACTTGACTTACTTGTGAGTGCTTATTTGGTAGATGGGAATGAATGGATCTCTGGTTCTGAGACAGTAAGAAATGCCAAGCTCAAAGCTCCCATCAATCCTCTCCTGGGACACGCCTATTGTGGACATTTTCTCCTTTGCCATGGGCATCTTAGTCTGAGAGGTAGACTGAGGACTCTCTATTCCACTGTCTCCCTTTCCAAAGACCTCTCTCACTTATACACCCCCCAGGGTCAGGGAGCTTTTGTTCTAACTTTTAGAGGTCATGCATGGTCTGTCTTTTCCTCTTTCTTGTCTACTACCCTGGAGTTCAGACTATGAGTCTGTGAGTCTCAGAGAGCCAGCTCTTGGGAGCAAGGTCAGCTAACCTATCAAGGTTAGTGGGAGTTTCAGAGAATTTACAAAACTCTCAACTCCAAGAATGAGACCCTGGATAGACAGTTTAGAAAGAAGGTGCCCTCCATTCTTTCCCAGGGGTTTCGAAGACATGACTGAGTTTGACGATGAAAATAAGGCTTAACAAGGGAGTTGGGGGAAGACAAGGTGATTAAAACCAGTGAGGGCCTAACTGGAGCGCTAGTTCCTGGGAAAATCTTCTTAATCCTCTCTAAGGGCAGAGTGCAGAGTGCAGGAATCCCTAGATACTGATTTCCAGAGATAAAAACAACAACAAAAGAACCCTCAAACTATTATTGTCTAATTCATCTGAGCCACAGAGACCCTATTGGTTTTCCAATGTAGTAATCTTTATGGAAGCAGATTGCCACATCTTACTTTAGTGGAGTGTCTGCTAGGTTTGAACCATCAACCTTTTGGCAAACAGTTGAATACTTCAACCATTATAGTATCAGGGATTTCCAGAGAAGATAGTTTCTCCTAATCTTCAGTCTGCTCAGCCAATGAAAGGGAACAAAAAGTGCATGATGATCTGGGGGAGCAGGAGGATTTTTCACTGATCATGAAATGTCACCTTCATCTTTCCTTAAAGCATGTTTCCCTCAGTCACATTGGCGGAATTGGGATAGAGGCATGCGCTGGGGGTTGAGGCCAAGGTATGAGTCTTGATCACGCATTTCATTTGGGATCCAATGGCCCACGAATCCCTAAATAAAGTCATTCAAACTGAGCCCAGAGGTCCCGCCTTCAGACTCCTATAGGCTAAATCGTTAACTGGAGGGCGGATTTGATTGGCTGCGGCAGTGATTGGCAGCTGAGGATTGACACTCAGAAGACCAGAGACTATTAAAGCCTTGCCTCTAGTGGTCCACTGGCCTGGCATTCCTGTCTCCGGAGTTTTTCACGGAGCCCTGACCATGCAAAGTCCATTTTTTCATCCTCAAAGGGGATCCTCCTGAGCAAAGACCGCAGATACTCGCACTCCCTCCTCTGCCATCATCGTGGAATGAACCTCATTTCCTGCTTTATAAAAAGGGATCCTCATTCGTACCCTACATTCCTCACCAGGCTGTCCTGAGCACTGAGGAGAAAAAATACTCTGAGGAATAGAAAGAAACCTGTGCCATCTTGTCTGGTTGCCGCTGCCGCCTCCTCGGGTGCTAGGCCACTGGAATTTCAGGAGAGGGATGAAAACAGATATTATGCTTCATAAATATTTTCCATTCCTAGGAGTCCTCTCCATGGAGGTGGTTAGGGATGCATTCATCCATCTGGTAGATCCCCTCTTTGCTACCTTGGGGGCGGGGGCACGAAATGGACCAAGATTCCACCATCCCTAGGGCAAGGGACCTGTCTGGACTCTGTACATATCATTATTAGACTACTCATTATTACCAATCTGTTATTAGGGATATTAATTTTGCTGCCATTACTAATAATACACAGATTTAGCACGAGACAAATACACATTGGTACATTCCTCCCTCTATACTGTGTACGTAACACACACACACACACACACACACACACACACACGATGCCGGGAAGCCACCAACAGCAGATATGCTTAGCTTTATCAAATCTTGAAATGGAAGTACACTGGCAGTCTATCCTATGCAAGCCCCCCTTAATTTTACAAGTGAGGAAATTGAGACCCTCATCAGGGGTAAGGTGTAATTTCCTGCTATACAGGTGGCTGGCCTGGGATGAGCTGATTGAGTGATCATGGTCTCACTCCATGGGGTGATGTGGGGAATGGAAGTTCTGGGGGTGTTTTCCTGAGCCTACATAATTCCTTGACTTCATCTCTCTTCCTTGACCACCCCCCCCCAGATCTTCCTGGGGTTGGCACTGTCCCACTAAAGAACTCAACACCCCAAAATCCTTCTTCTGGCTTGTAGCTTAGCGATGGATATGACCAAGCTTGGAGAGATTGAGCTATCTCTTCAAAGTCACACACTTGTGAGGTCCAATGTGCATTTCTGCAACCACCTCCCAGAGGGAGCTGGGGACACCATGGGCAGTGAAGATATCTGTGGTCATTCAGCTCTGTACGTACGTGTGTGTGTATGTGTGTGTGTGTGTGAGAGAGAGAGAGAGAGAGAGAGAGAGACTGTTAAGTGCAGAGTCTGAAAAGTGGGTTTTCTGATGATGGTGCTGAACGTGTGCGCACGCGCACTCTCACACATCCTACATCTTCTGAGGCTGATGGGCTGATGCAGCCTGGGATGTAGCTGTGGAATTTACAAGTGTAGGTGGGACCTCCAACTGTCTCCCAGCAATCCGGTTCCTGGACACACCTCATTCTTGTGTGTGTGTGTGTGTGTGTGTGTGTGTGTGTGTGTGTGTCTGTCCAGGCTGGCTAAAGTTTTTCAGAACAGTAGTTTCAAAGTGGAGGAGACCTGAAGGTCCTTGGAGGGTACATGAGAGGAGGGCTTCAGGTTGGTGGGCTATCCATTTCCTCAGGGAGCACAAGGTGGAAGTTAGGGCCAGAGCTGCCACCTGGGTAGGCTCTCGATTGCATCTTGGGCGGTAGGGATGCCTGGGATGCCTACTCTATGGGGCTTCCAGAGCCTTTGTGAGAGCCTGGGTTCCCTTCTCTGTGTGACTCACAGCTGGCTCAAGTTTCCAGAGAGATCACGATTCAGCTATTTCTCTCCCCAGCCCCTTTAATCTGAGCTGACTAAGCAGGAGCCACAGGCAGGGTAGAGACCCGAGATGTTCACAGCTGCAGTCACTCCTCAGCAGCCTGGGGGGCCTTTCTGCTTCAGCCTGGGACTCAGACAGGCCACAGTCTGTCCTTGGGGACCCTCTGAGCATGATTTCCATTTCCAGTTCACTTGCCACTCTCCTAAGACTTAAGTCCACCTGAACAGCAGATCTAGACTTTTCTGAGTCACCTGAGCTGATTGTCACTGTTTGGCCAGCATCCAGTCTTTAATGCCCAGACAGGATCGGGAACTTGAGGCTTCTCTAATCCGTTCGTCCCAGTGGCACAGCTCTGGGCTCAACACTTTGGTAAAATGGGGGACAAGGGAATTGGACTGATTTGTAATCCACTTGGTAGATGGTGGATCTGTGGGATGGGAATATGGTATTAAGAATGAGAAGGAGGTGAAGCTGAGGAGAGGAGATAGGGGAGGAGAGGGGCTGAGGTTGTGGAGCTGAGGCTGAGACTGGAGGTGGGAGGGGGAAGATTATAGGAAGGGGATGGGCTGAGATTGGAGTGGGAATGGGGAGAGAGAGATGGGGGTGATTTAGGAATGCGGTTGAGACTGAGGTTGGAGATGTGCATAAAGATGGAGGAATAGGTGGAGGTTGGAGTGGATACGTTAGAAAGCCCAAAATCATCCAGACACCATTTGCCTGATGCTTCTGCAAGGCACCCCAAGGTCATTGTGTCATTCCCCTGCTCCCAGGCACGCTGCCAGCCCAACCTCACCCATCCCAGATCAATGATTGTCTCTCCACTCAGGAAACCACCTCCTGGCCACACAATCTGGCCAAACTCATCCGAAAGCTGAAAGCCTCTCTGAAGCAGGCCTTCCTGCTGCAGGAGCTTGTCTTGCTCACCTCCTCCCTATAAACCTCAGTGGGGATTAGGGGGCTGAGTTTCAGAAGGAAAGAAGGGCACCTACCTGCAGGACCTCTGTCCCATCCATCCCTCTATTACAAGAAACCTGGGCAAAGTTGAAGGGGCTCCTAGCAGCCTCCTCCTCATTTGAATACTGGAGTGAGAGGGGCTATAGAAGCATAGCAGACATGGGGCTTTCTGTTCCTTCCTGCACACATGCCTCCAGGAAATCTCAACATGAGTTAATAACCATCTCTGGCAATGTGCATGGGTCCTGGGCAGGCAGGGAGGGGGTTCTGCTGATCTATAAAGACTAGGCTTAACTAAAGCTGGAAGGAGGGAGGCTAGACTTCAGGAGGGACTTCCGGGCTGGGAAGGATGGAGGGTCCAAGGGAAGAGTTGTGTCGCCTTCTTAGAGGGCAGATGAGCCTTTTCATAGGCTAAAGGAAGGTCCCCAGAGGCCAAGGATGAGACACGACAACCTTCATCTTGGGGGCTTTTGCCATTCTCTGTAGCTTTTTAGAGATTTCTTCCTTCTCATGATGGATATTGAAGTGTGTAGATGGGGCAAAGATAAAGAAGACCCCTAAATTCTTCATGCTCTCCCCATCCCAGAGTTCACTGGTCCAGGGGACTCTGGGATTCCCAGATCCCCTGGGAAATAAAGTCCTCTGAGAACTCCCTGGCATTCCCGGGAGAACAGGTTCCTGGCTCTGGGAGGTGAGTGAGGCGCCGGGCCTGGGGGGGCAGCGTGCCTCGGCAGGCCCTGGAGCCGGAGCTGAGCTCGGCAGAGGTAGTGCAGGCGGGGTGGGGCGGGGACCTGGGAGGACATGTGCTTCTCCCCGTGGCACCTTCGCCCTGAGGATCCTGAGCCCAGGGCGGCCACCACCCCCTCCGTCCTTCCCCAACACCCAGTCCTGCCTAGTCCACCCCGGGGTCCATGCAACACCACCAGTGTGGGGCCAAAGCAAGGGATGCAGCCCCCTCCATCAAGGTGATGATGCCTTTCGAACTGCTGCGTCCTGTGGGTCAGAGAATGACCAAGAAGGTCAAAGGGCCTGAGCCCAGTACTGGGGTACAATGCCTACTCCCCCACTGCACCCTCCAATCAGCCCAAAGGAACCGTGGGGCAAGCAGAGCTGGATCCTGCAGCAGCAGAGACTTTAGTTAGACTCTCAGGAGGACTTCATGACTGTGAGGAAACTGATCATGCTTCTTCCTTGTGAACTGGGAGAACTAGGAGGAAGCTGCCCCCACCTGGAACGTGAAATGACCATCACAGAGGCAGGGAGATGGATGAGATGACTTCTCAAAGGATAAACTCCCTGTGCAATGACCAGCCATACCTTGCCACTTGTACATACAAACACAACCCCTTAAACCTTCGATGCAAAGAAAAGAGGCCAATACTCCCACTTGTTAGTCTATTCTTAATTTACCACGATTCTTGGGGCATTTAGGGAGGCCAGGGGGACTCCACGGGGAATGCCAGAATCTTCCCTGCCCAGGTGAGGGATGGGGGGGGGGGTGGAGTTGTGGGTCCTGGAGGAGGCTTTCTATTGCCCCCACCTTGTCCCTAAGGGCCATCAGCTCCTAGCCCCTCAATTCTAGGCTCGAGGGTCTAAGGCCTTCCTGCCTACCCCAGGTCTGCTCCCCCAACCTTATTGTCTCAGAATCTAGAGGAAAAGATGTTCCCAGACCTCAGAAAAGATGTCTACCAAGAGCGCAGTGCCAGCCACTGGCCCCAGCACCTGTTTGCCACCTGTCTGCTTCTTCACCAGGTGTACTACCTCTCTTCTGCAGCCCAGGTTTCCCCACGGGCTCCGGACATCCAGACTCTGAGCCAGGCTGCCCAGAAATGTTAGAGATGTCTTGGTTCAAAGACACACTTGGCACCACACAACCCCGCTCCCAGAGCTGGCTTCTCTCCTCTCCTCTCCAGGGAGAGTCTTTCTGTTGGGCATCTGCTTTTCCTGTTTTAGCACTCGCTCCAACACACACACACACACACACACACACACACACACACACACACACACATAAACAAACACCAGATTACAACAAGAAGGACTGAAGTCAGACAACCTGGGACAGGAATAAGAAGGAAGAATATATAGATGGAGAGGTATCCCCCCTTAGGCTTCCAGGCACTCACCCTGCTTCCTAAGTCTCCCTTGAGCTGCACTGAGAAGACAGGGAGCACCCAGGTGACCCCAGACAGCCCAGAAACCCGTTAAAAAAGGCAAGACCCATCCCCGTGCCCCAGCCCGGCCTTCCTGGCCTCCACGGCTGACTTGGGCCGGGTCTCCTCTTACCTGCTCAGTGAAGCAGGTCGGCGTGGGGGCCCGGGGCTGGGGGGCCAGGAGGGCCAGGAGCTCCGTCCGTCTGTCAGTCGTCAGCTTGGCCTTCCCGGGTCTGTGCTGACATCAGGTGAGGGGAGGCAGCTGCGGGTGAGCCAATAATTATGATATCAGCTTCCCCTTGCCCTGAGGGGCTGCTGCCAAAAAACGGGGAGAAGAAAAAGGTGACTAAGAAGCTAGTTTGCTCCTTGGCTCTTGTTTGACAGGTACCGGCTCCTGTGCCCGCCCCAGCCGCGCCCCAGCTCCCCCCAGCCCCTCCCTCTGCCTGGGCCAGCCTAGGCCCCCTGTCCCTGCCAGTGGGCACCAGCTTATGGCCTTTGCAGGAGGAGGTTGTCCCATGGCCCCCACCTGCACCCTAGAATGGGAATGTCAGCCCCCCAAGGGTGGAGCGCCAGCTTGTTGGGGCACGCATACGTGTGTCAGGAGGACCTGGGCAGCACACGTGTGTTCCTGAATTGGGAGGGGATCTGGGAATCAGTACTAGGTGGTGGCCAGTGGTTTTCTGAGGCACATGTCGGGTGGGTGGGCGGGTGGGCAGCGGCTGTGACCCCTCAAGGGTCAGGCACTAGACGTTGATTGGTTAGAAACAGTCTGTCCATGCAGCCAAGCCATCTGTCTGTCTCTCCATCGTCCCTCGACACCGTCCGGGTGTCTCCCTGTATGTGGGTGTGTGCACCCACATGTACACGAGTCCTTGACTCCTTTCCTGAGTTCGTGTGGGCATATGAGTCTCTCCACGTGTGCAGCTCCCTAGCCCGTGTTCGTATTCTGGGCTAGGAAGTGTCTGCATCAATGTTCTGTTGTGTGTACGTGTCTGCATCCTGGTCTCTAGGTTGTGTCTCTTCATGTGTGTGTTCACACCCTTATGTCGATGTGCGCATCTCCAGCTCTGGGTCTGCAGACCTGCTCTGTGTGTATCTGGGGGCGGCTCCCCTGGCTCTGTGTCATGATCCTGCTGCCACATTTTATAGTCTGGAGGATGGAAATACAAACTCACACTGTGGTTGTGGCCATCGTCCTCAGTGTCCATGGAGAGGGTGGAGTGGCTGATGAGTCCTGAAGCTCTAGGACTCAGTCCTCGCAGCTCTTACCTGGACTCAGGTCTGGGACTGCCCCCTCCTTATGGTCACTCCAAATCCTGTCTCCATTCCTTTCCCACTGCTTTTCTTTTCATCGTCTTTGTCCCCACTCCAGTCCCCAACCTCTGGTCATCCTTCCTCTTTCCCTCACATGCCCACAGGAGACACTGTACTGACCTTGGCACACCCTAGACCCAACTGTATGTCTCCTTGGAGTTGCTAGCTAGTAGTAGGTCTACTGGTAGACCTGCTGCCCTGCAATTCCTGTCATTGGCTTTTGGCCTGATGGTATGACCAGACCAGCTCCTCCCGCTCACTGCGTCTCACTCCTGGAAGGTGGTCTTTTAAGCCTTGGCTGGGGAATGGTGACGGTCAGCAGGCACGGCATGGAGTGGTTGTGAGATACCACTGAGCTGACTAGGACTCGGACTCTATGTAAACAGCTGATCCAAACCTTGTTCTATCTTGCCTCATCATCATGGTATCCACCATGCTCAAGCCCATTGTTGCAGTCACTCCATCTTGTTGAGGGTCTTTCTCTCTATTGCTGACTGTCTGCCTTTCCTGGGATTTTCCCAAGGACTTATGCCTCGCAACAACATGTCCAAAGTATCTGAGACCCAGTCCTGCCATCCTCACCTCTGCAGGGCACCCCGGCTGCTCTTCCTCTGATACGTATTTGTTCTTTTGGCAGTTCATGTGGTATTCAATCAACACTCTCCTCCAATACCACAACACAAGGACATCAATCTTCTTTTGTCAGCCTTATTCATTGTGCAAATTTCAGATGCACACTTGTTGTTGTTATGTGCCGTTGAGTCGCTTGTGACTCATAGCGACTCTATGTACAACAGCCCTAAACTCCGCTCTAACCTGAGTCAACCTTACTGACTCTGACACACCTACCCCATTACCCCAGTCACTGAGTCAATCCATTTCATCCAGGGTCTTTCCCTTCTGTGCTGTCCCTCCACCCTCCCAAGCATAATGTCCCTCTCCAAGGACTGATCCCTCCTTGCAACATGTCCAAAGAATGACAGTTGGAGCTTCAGAATCTTTGCCTCCAAAGAGCAGTCTGGTTTCACCTTCTCCAGGACAAATCTGTTTGTTCTCCTGGCAGTCCATAGTATATTCAGTACTCGTCTCCAGCACTATGGCTCAAAAGTATCAATTCTCCTTCTATCATCCCTAGTCATTGTCCAGCTTTCTGATGCATAGCATATAACTGCAAAGACCATGGTCTAGGTCAGGCACACCTTAATCTCCAGACTGACATTGTTGTTCTTCAATACTCTGGAGATGTCCCTGACAGCTGACTTTCCCAATGCAACTCGTCTCTTGATTTCCTGGCTGCTGGTACCAAGAGTGTTGATTGTGGAGCCAAGCAAACTAAAGCTGTCAATAATCTCAATCTCTTCACTGTCCATCATGATATCGCCAGTCGGCCCAGTGGTGAGAATCTTTATCTTGATGTTAAGCTTCAATCCATATTGAAGGCTGCAGTTCTTGACCCTCTGTAGCAAGTGCTTCAGGTCCTCCTCAGTTTCAGCAAGGAAGTCTGTGTCATCAGCATTACGCCGGTTTTTGATGAGACTTCCTCCAGTCATGATACTACATTCCTCCTCATAGAGCCCAGCCTCCTGGATGATCTATTCTGCATATAGGTTGAAAATGTATGGAGAGTGGACATATCCCTGGTGTACACTAAGTAACTTAAAATACTATATCTTGGATCAGGTGCACCTTAGTCTTTACACTGATATCCTTACTCTTTAGTACTGTAAACAGGTCCTTGACAGCAAGTGTGGAGTAGGTTAAAACATTTGGAGACTTCTTAGTCTAAGAAGGGACGTAATGTACTTGTCTAAGAGGCAGCATAATTCAGTCATCTAAAAGGGAACATAATGTACTAGTCTAGGAGGGAACATAATGTGCTAGTCTAAGAGGGAACATCATGCACTTATTATCCATATCCAAAGGGAAGGTGCTGAGACAAAGCATGATGAACCATTTTCAAGTGATGGCAGTGTGACCGTCCATGCAACTGCTCTTAGCCTCTGTTTGCTATCAGTGCTGTTAACCCACAGGATTGTGAAGGTAAAATAAAATGATATGCTTAAAGCTCTCAGCATAATCCCTGGTATATTACAAAAGCTTGATAAGCATATGTCTTTTTTTCTCTTCAGCAAGCCCAGCAATGCTATGGGAAATCAGGATGTGTTAGTATGTCCACATGGATGTTGGAATCATGTTTTGAGGTTAAAACAAGGGCGCTTCTCTTTGGTACTGATACTAACAATCAAAATGCTGCTCCTTTAACCTAACAATCAACGGAGTTTCATGGCGTAAGGGCAGCAATCTTCAAGCTGTTCGCTAATTGCTCCTATCTGATGTATTCATGTCTAATTGTTATTCCTAGACTCATAGGTATTTCCAGATGGATAATCTGTGTGCGGAGAGAATTGTGAAAGCTGCTCATGAAGCTGCTATCACTGCTCTCAATCAGCATGATTCTGAAGGTAAAAATGCAATAGAGAAAAGAAGGAATGAATATAAATATTAGCAGTAAAGAAACACAATCTTCATTAATTAGAAAAAAATTGGGTTTGCACTTAGGAAATCTAAGAGCATCAGTTGAACAGCTATTAAAGCAAACCAAAGAATTTAGTAAAGTAGCAACATAAGAGGAACACTGGTGGCCCAGAAGGAGCTCGGGTGGCCTAGTGGGTAAGAAGCTGTGCTGCCAACCCTAAGGTAGGTGGTTTGAATCCACCAGCTGCTCCAAGGGAGAAAAGACGAGCAATCCCTTTCTGTGTGTTTTACAGCCTTGGAAAACTTGGTGGAGGGTCAGTTATGAGTCAGTCCATCTTGATGGGAATGAGGGAGTGAGAGAACAGGATGTTGTTGTTGTTATGTGCCGTCGAGTTGCTTGCGACTCATAGCGACCCTATGTACAACAGCCCTAAACTCCGCTCTGTCCTGTGCCAATCGCACTGTCTCTGACACTCCCATCCCAATTATCCCAGTCACTGAATCAATCCACCTCATAGAGGGCCTTCCTCTCCTGCACTGTCCCTCCACCCTCCCAAGCGTGATGTCTTTCTCCAATGACCGGTCTCTCCTCACAACACGTCCAAAGTATGTTAACGGAGCCTCAGAATCCTTGCCTCCAAGGAGCCACCCAGTTTAACCCTTTCCAGGACAAATCTGTTTTCCTAGCAGTCCATGGTATTCTCAGTACTCTTCTCCAGCACCACAGCTCAAAGGCATCAATTCTCCTTCTATCCTCCTTGGTCATTGTCCAACTCTCTGATGCATAACAAGTGATTGCGAAGACCATGGACCAAAATCACTGCCACCAACTGCAGCTCATAGAGACCGTCAGTTCTCAAAGCTATAAACCTTTGTGGGAGGAGGCTGCCTATCTTTCTCTCAAGGAGCATCCTGATGAACTTGAACCATCAACATTTTGTTTAACAACTCAAAACATTACACACTGTGCCCCCAGTGTTATGAGGTACGTATAAAAAAAAATCAAGAGTATCTCTACATACCAACCAACTAGAAAAGATCCGACATGCAATAATTCATAAAAATCTAAGAAGAAACATAAGAAATATAGAAAATACACACAATCAATAAAACTTGATTGACAGACAAAATAAGACCGGAATTGAAAGAGAAAGGCATATTGTATTCTTGAAGGGGTACGGTTAGTATTGTAAAGATGCCAGTTTTCCCCCTAAATAGTCTATAGACAGAAAGAATTAAACCTAAAAGCGTAGTGTTCCCTCTCTTTTTAACAAGTTGATGCTAAAATTAGGAGAGAGTGTAAATATGTGAGAACAGCTTAGAATTTTCTGAAAAAGAACACTAATGACTAAACTTGCCCTGTTAGATTCAAAATAAAGATTAAAGTTTTTGACATTAAAGCAGTGTTATTTTGAATTGGAAATCTATAGAGTCCAGACAAACATGAGTGTGTGTGAGCATTGAGTATATGTGTTTCACCCACATATACGCAGTTTCTGTGAGAAGAGGGGGCAACAAGAAGTACCAGGCCCTAAGACCGGACGTGAGGAACTTCTCCCGGGCTCTGAGAGTTGTGCTTGCAAAACAAAGACTGTCGGTTTTGTCTTCAAAGCATCCAGCAATGAGGTGGTCCAAACCAAAATCCTAGTGAAAAATTGCATTTTTTTTTCCTTGACAGTACACAGTACCAGCAGTGGTACGAGCCCCTGGGCTATAAGAAGAGGGTCAAAATAACTTCTCAGGAGGAAGAGATTTTAAACGAAAAGCATTCAAAGAAAACTGAAAAAAATCTATGAAGGAAGGGAAAAGAACCTAAAAAGCAGCAGTCTTCTGCAGGAGGGTCTTATGTTATCACTTCTGGGCCAGGCCAGTATGGCCGAGGTCATGCAAACTGGAATTCTGAGGAAACTCAAGGCACAGAAAGGCAAGTAAGTCTCCTACCTCCCATTTTAGTACGTGTATGAAGGGGACCAATTGGCAGTATCAGGATGGAGGGCGAAGAGATTGAGATTGTTAACAACTTTAGTCTGCTTGGCTCCATGGTCAACACTCTTGGCACCAGTAGCCAGGAAATAAAAAAAGGTATTACGATGGGAAAGTCTGCTGTTAGGGACCTCTCCAGGGTACTGAAGAGCAATAGTGTCTCTCTGGAGACTAAAGTGCATCTGATACAGGCCATGGTCTTTGCAATCACTTGTTATGCATCAGAGAGTTGGACAATGGCTAAGGAGGATAGAAGGAGAATTAATGCCTTTGAGCTGTGGTGCAGGAGAAGAGTATTGAATGTACCCTGGACTGCCAAGAAAACAAACAGATTTATCCTAGAGAGGGTTAAACCAGGCTGCTCCTTGGAGACAAAGATGCTGAGGCTTCGTCTGACATACTTTGGACACGTTGTAAGGAGGGAGAGATCCTTGGAGAGGGACATAATGCTTGGGAGGGTGGAGGGACGATGCAGAAGGGGAAGACCCTCTATGAGGTGGATTGATTCAGTGACTGGAGTAATCGGGATGGGTGTATCAGGGGCAGTGAGATTGGCACAGGATAGAGCAGGGTTTAGGGCTGTTGTACATAGGGTCGCTATGAGTTGACAAGTGACTCGACAGCACATAACAACAACATGAAAGGTGTTTATTCTAAAAAAATGGTTTGTAAGAACGTGTTGCAGCATGGATGTTATTGTTATTGTTGTTAGGTGTCCCCGAGTCATAGTGACCCTAGGTAAAACAAAGTGAAACACAGCTCAGTCCTCCTCCAGCCTCATATGGTGTGTTTGAGCCCATTTCTGTAGCCACTGTGTCAACTCATCTCACTGAGGATCTTCTTCCTCCTTTTTCTGAAGACTTTGTCAAGCATAAAGTCCTTCTCCAGGGTCATGTCCAAAGTGCATGAGACAAAATCTTTCCATTCTTCCTTCTAAGGAGCGTACTGATTGTATTTCTTCTGAGACAGCTTTGTTCATTCTTCTGGCAGTCCATTTAGTATTCTCCATCAACACCATAATTCAAAGGCATCAATTCATCTTTGGGCTTTTTTATTTATTGTCTAGCTTTCCTATGCAAAGGAGATGCTTGAAAATATTATCTCCTAATAATATTTTTGTAAATAGATGGTCAATCGCCACCTCCTGTGTGATTAACTGCCTCTGAAAACCACCTGAGGGTCAGCTATGGGTTCGTTCTGGCTCGATGGTACACAACAACAACAACAACAACAACAACAATATTTTAGTCGGAGACATCTTAGCTTTCTAACACTTTAAAAAGATATTTTGCAGTAGATTTATCCAATGCAGTACAACATTTGATTTCTTGACTGCCACTTCTAAGATATTGCTTGTAGATCTAAGTAAAAATAAATCCTTGACAACGTTAATCTTTTCTCAATTTGTTATGACGTTGATTATTGGGGCAGTTGGGAGGATTTTGGTTTTCCTGGTATTGAGATGTAATCCACACTGAAGGTTGTAATCTTTGATCTTTATCGGTGTTTCAAGTCTGCTTTGCATTCAGCAAGCAAGATTGTGTCATCTGCAGTGAGCCTTCTGTCAATCTTGATGCCATGTTCTTCTTTATATAGTCCAGCTTCTTGAGACATTTTCTCAGAATACAGATTGAATATGCTGAAACGATGCAAACATGCTGCACATCTTTCTTGATTTTAAACCATGCAATATCCTTGTTCTATTCACATGACCATCTGTTGGTCTGTGTACACATTCTGACTGAGCATAATAATGTGCTGTGGAATTCTCACTCTTTTCAATCTTGTCTATAATGTGTTATAACACATATATTAAATGTCATCACATAGTTAAAGTCTATTCCACAACAGGCCTCTGGCTTTTTCTGAGTGATGACATTGATCTTTTTCCATCATGTCTTGCCATATATGTAGCTAATCTGATTCTTGTATATTCCATGTGGGGAGGTCTATGTGTATAGTGGCTGTTAATGCTGCTGAAAAAAGTACTTGCAATGAACAAACTGCTGGCTTTGCAAACTTCTATCATGTGATATCTGGTAGAGTTTCTAATATCAAGGCCACATTTTCCAACTACTGAATATTCTTTTTTTGTTTCCAACTTTTGCTTTCCAGTCACTACTAATTTTCACCAGCAGTGCATTCTGATGGCATGCTTGACCAATTTCAGATTGTAGAAGTTGGAAAAATACTGTTTTGTCATCTTTGGTCTTAGTGGTTGGTACACAAGTCCAAGTAGTTGTATTAATGATATTTGTTGTTGTTGTTATGTGCCGTCGAGTTGCTTGCGACTCATAGCGACCCTATGTACAGCAGCCCTAAACTCTGCTCTGTCCTGTGCCAATCGCACTGTCTCTGACACTCCCATCCCGATTATCCCAGTCACTGAATCAATTCACTTCATAGAGGGCCTTCCTCTCCTGTACTGTCCCTCCACCCTCCCAAGCATGATGTCCCTCTCTAAGGACCGGTCTCTCCCACAACATGTCCAAAGTATGTTAGACGGAGCCTCAGAATCCTTGCCTCCAAGGAGCCAGCCAGTTTAACCCTTTCCAGGACAAATCTGTTTGTTTTCCTAGCAGTCCATGGTATTCTCAATACTCTTCTCCAGCACCACAGCGCAAAGGCATCAATTCTCCTATCCTCCTTGGTCATTGTCCAACCCTCCGATGCATAACAAGCGATTGCGAAGACCATGGCCTGTATCAGACGCACGTTATATCAACTGGTCTTATAAGTGCGTGGATATTATTCTGCCACTGACAGCATTGTACTTCAGAAAGTATCTTGAGGTGTGCTTTCTGCAGGTGAATGCAGCGTCTTTTCCCTTTGATTGGTCATTCCTGTTGTCATGGACCATATTATTGTCCAATTCAAAATGGCCCCTATCAGCCCATTTCAGCTTATCAATGCCTTATCAGCATTTATGCACTTCATTTAATTGTTTGACAGCTTTCTGTTTTCCTGGATTCATAGTTTGTACCTTTCACATTCTGACTATCAATGGATAATCAGAGAATATTGAGAATGGAGCTGTTTCTTCTCTTTATGAGTCATGCCATATCAGCAAAAGAAGGTCTCAAAAGCTTTCATTCATTACATCATTAAAGTTGACTATTTTGAGAAGGCAGTTTTCCCCTCGTTTGCTTCTATTCATAAGGTTTTCACTGGCCAATTTTTGAGAGGTAGTAAGCCTGGTTTTTCTTTTACTTTTTAAAATTTTTTTATTAAATTTTATTAATTTTAATGAGCATTTACAGAGATTTTGGGTTTTCATTCATTCATTGTTGCACTATTTTCTCTACCCTCCTCCCCAGTTCATTTTTTTCCCCCCCCCCTTGAAAGTCTGTTTTAATTGTCCAATTGCTACAGTGCTTGTCAAAGTGAGTTCTGATTAATCTCCTTTGTCAGTGTCTCCTTTGCCATTCCCTATCACTCCTCCCTGAGAGAGACTTCACCCTGATTCATAAGGAAAAGGGGACGACGTATTCTTTTAGCTACTTCCTGCTGAAAAGGGACACTGTAGGTTTTAGGGTGAAGATCTTCTCTCACTACTCTAAAGGGTCCCTTTGGCAATAGGAAACACATAGACTATTATGGAGATTGATTTTGGAATTTAGATGCACTGTTATAAATTGTGCTTAGCCGTACATGTTCATATCCTTGAAGATGTATCATGGAAGTGTTGCAGTCTAGAAAACACAAATTTAACTAACAAGTTAAAAGTACATGAGTCAAAAATTAAAAAGCATAATATTCCAAGTAGAGGCTCTAATAGTGGCACAAATAAAGTTACAGAGGGAAGGTAGTTCTTACAATAAAAGGCCTATTGACTAGCACTTTGTCTATTATAGTATAAAGGTTAGGAACCACAAGATGTCATTTATTGTTCTTAAGTCCTGGAGCAAGTTCCATCTACCACTGGGTTGTTTTACAACTCAGAAGTCTGCATGCAAGGCAGAGGTGAAGTAAGGAACTGCTTATGAGGTTTTCCGTCCATTCCAACAAGTAAGAAATAGTGAGAAGAGTTGGGACCTCAGAAGGCTTTTAGGACCACATAGTAGACTCTTGTGTCCAGGAGAAAACAAATATACTTAACAGTAATGTTAATGCTTACCCACAGCTCTTCTGGGAGGATCTAAATAGTTGAAGTGTCGTACATAGGGTTTTCAGAGGCCTGCTATTTCAGAAGTGGATGGCCAATCCTTCTTCCTAGTCTGTCTTAATCTGAATGTTCAGATTTAGAGACGTATCTGACAGACAAGCATTTTACAGAAAAAGTGAAAGATAGATCCCTTATTGGACAATGACTAAGGAGGACCGAAGGAGAATTGATGCCTTTGAGCTGTGGTTCTGGAGAAGAGTGTTGAGGGTACCATGGACTGCTAGGAAAACAGATTCATCCTCGAGAGGGTGAAACCAGGCTGCTCCTTGAAGGCAAGGATTCTGAGGCTTCATCTAACATACTTTGGACATGTTGTAAGGAGGGCCCGGTCCTTGGAGAAGGATATCATGCTTGGGAGGGTGGAGGGGTAGCACAGGAGGGGAAGGCCTTCTATGAGGTGGATCGATTCAGTGACTGGGGTAATCCGGATGAGTGCATCCGAGACAGTGCGACTGGCCCAGGACAGAGCAGAGTTTAGGGATGTTGTATATAGGGTGACTCGACAGCACATAACAACAACAATAACAGTAAGACAGCTCATTCTTCCTAATCTTAGAGAGGAAACACTTCTGAGGCCTGTTCACCACGAGAGATCTTCTAGTACGTGGAATACTGGTGGCCTGACTTCCAGCATCATAGAAACCACTCTAGGAAGACAAACTGAGCGATGAGTGGCAACAACACATATAATAGAGGGTTAATATCTATCAGATATAAAGAGTCCCTAAATATAGAAGATAAATAATCACCCCACAGTCTTACAGAAAAATGGACAAAGACATGAATAAGTCTGGAAAGTTTTCAGCTTCACTAAATATCAAGGAAAGATATTTCAGGAGCTGAGGATCCCAGAGCAGTACGTCATGGGATCCATAGAAGATTATGATCGTCACCTTCCCATGGTGAGTCTGCTTCTGATGGGTGAGTCACACTTCTCTCTGAGACAGTATACATCTCTGCCCAGGAATGGGCAGGCTCTAGTTCTCTCTCCTTTGGGAAGGACCACTTCTTTATTATATGCATGCTGGGAATCAAATAATCTTGTAAATTCAAGAGACTTTGGACTGAATCATCCTGTCCTATTTTCATACTGACCCATCAGAGTTTTCTCGTGAATACAGTATTAACCCTGGCTGCTGTGGTGTTGGCTCTACACCCCTCAAACAGGGCTTCCGTCTGGAGGTTCAGTCCCAAATCCAAGAGCATTGTGACTTCCAGACCTGCAGATGGAGCTGAACAGAGATCTGCTTTGGTCAGGCTGTCATTGGATATCTAATTGGGCTGATGTCAGAAGCTCTGCCACTCTGGGAGCCAGAGGTCAAAGAGCACGCTGACTATCTGCTGCTGAACTCTGTGCGGGGCTGGGCAGCTTTGAGCTTGGAATAACCCTGGTTGAGCAATGTCTGCCGTGCTCCACTCTGAGGATGGAAACCTCAGGGATATGGAAGAGCGTGTTCTCA
This sequence comes from Elephantulus edwardii, assembly GCF_000299155.1. Taxonomy (NCBI): domain Eukaryota; kingdom Metazoa; phylum Chordata; class Mammalia; order Macroscelidea; family Macroscelididae; genus Elephantulus; species Elephantulus edwardii. The sequence goes on along the minus strand of NW_006399844.1, from coordinate 7,412,362 downwards.
CTCTCAGGAGTTCTAGCTTGAACAAGGAGGCAGCTCTCCACCTGTACCCTACATCAGAACCGACTCATAGCTGACCTTCCAGTGGGTTTTTAGAGTCTGTAAATCACATGGGAGGAGATTGCTCATCTTTTTCCCTTGGAGCAGCTGGTGGATTCAAACCACTTGCCTTTTAGTTGACAGTTAAACTCCTTACCACTAGACCACCAGAACTCCCTACATCAGCACTAGCCATGTTATACCTACTTATACTTTTGTATAAGTGTATAAGGGCTTGCCTTTACCAAATGAGTTCTGAGGTTTCGCCTGCCCTTTGCCAGGCCTACTGGGCCTCTTTTCTTGGCACAGAGACACTTAAGGACATCTTCAGAGCAGCCGGGCTACCAGGAGACCCTGAGGCCCAAAGATTTGACATCAAAGAAGGGTCAGAGAGGCCAAGGCAGGCTTCCTGGAGAGGCCAGTCCTCGACTGTGCATGGTGAACTTGCAACCAGAGCTTGGAGGGTATGTGGCCGTGAAGCTGGTCTGGGAGGTCCAAACCTGTTCTGGTTGGCTGATCCCCCTGGGAAATCCAGGGAGTTTCCAAACTGAGAGCTTGGGGGAGGGGTCCAGCTGGGTGGTAGGATTAGAGTAAGAGTCCTGCTGGGTGAGGAGGGTTCTTTGGTCTTGTATTAATCCCTCCTGCTGCAGGAGGCATAGTTGCAGAGGTCAAGGAAGCAATGCTGGGGTGTGTGTGTGTATGTGTGCGCGCGCACATGTGTTCACCAGCAGCAGGTCTGTGTCAGCCCACCTGTTCCTGTACGTGGGTGTGTAGTACCTACGTTTGTATTCCGTGCTTGCATGTGCCATGGTGGGTGCACTGTAAGACTATGCAGCTATTTATGTGACCCATGCCAGTGTTGGTCTAGTTGTGTGTGAATGTCTGCGTCCTTGTGAGAACAAGTAGATCTTAAATCATGTGTGTGCATGTGTGTCTATGAGCGATTGTGTACACAAAGGCTGTGGCTTGAATATACCATGTCTGTCTGTCCATGTGTGTCTTTCTGGGGATGACTTGGTGTATCTGAGGACCATTATTGTTGTTGTTATGTAACGTTGGACAGTGAATAGGGATGACAGAAAGAGAATTGATGCCTTTGACCTGTGGTGCTGGAGAAGAGTATTGAATATACCATGGACTGCTAGGAGAACAAACAAGTAAGTTTGTCCTGCAGACGGTGAAGCCAGAATGCCCCTTGGAGTCAAGGATTCTGAGGCTTCGTCTGACATACTTTGGGCATGTTGCAAGGAGGGACTGGTCCTTGGAGAGGGACATCATGCCTGGGAGAGTGGAGGGGCGGCGAAGGAGAGGAAGACCCTCGATGAGATGGATTGATTCTGTGACTGGAGCAGTGGGAATGAGTGCATTTGGGATGGCTAGGTTGGCACAGGATAGAATGGCGTTTAGAGCTCTTGTACATATTGTCGCTATGAGTCGCAAGTGACTCGATGGCCCATACAAAAACAACATGTAACATTGAGTCAGAATTGACTCACAGCTGACCGTCCAGAGCATTTTCAGAGGCAGTAAATCACATGAGAGGAGGTTGTCCATCTTTCTTCCATGGAACAGCTGGTGGATTTGAACTGTGCTGCTTTGGGTTGGCACTGCAGTTCCTTAGCTACCAGTGTTTCAGTGAATTACTTTGTGTGTGCATATCTGCATGACTGAGTGCATATAAACGCGCGCATACAGGTATCTATGTGTACATGTGTGTCTGGGAGACCAAGAATCCATGGTCTGCATATATGGGACTATGGATCTCTCTGCTCTTAAGAGCAACACTTCTGAATCCTTGTCACAATCTTTCCAATCAGATTGCTTCCCGCTCTCACCTTCACCTCTGTCTCCCGGTCTTTGCAGTTGGGGGCTCACGCTTTTGAGGTCTCCCTGCCCATAGGAAAACCTCATGGCTCCACTGACCATGACTAATGAGGTCCAGACTGGAGTGGAGACTGCAGGGGACACTCTCCCCAGACTAGCACCCCATGGAATCTCACTCCTCCCAGTCATAACCCCATCTCCTAACTTGCATCCCTGGCTACATTTGCCCTCTCTCTCTTGCATTTTCTCCATTTTCAGGAAGTAGCCTCCTCTGAGACTTTGGGGAAACAGAAAAGTCATAACTGAGCTCCCAGGGGATCTATTCTGGGACTGAGGATCTCAATTCCTAGAGCAGCCCTTAAATTGAGGCCACAGCCTAGCTAGGTGCTCCCTGGAGCATGTGATTAACAGCCGAATTCCTGCCTCCTCAGTTCTCTTTGCAATTTCCCTTCTTCTACATCCTGGCAGGGCCCCACAGTTCCTTCCCTGGGCCCTCTGGTTGCCATGGTTACATCCAGGGCTGGTGCTTGCCAGAGAGGGATCTGGGAAAGAGGTTAAGGGTCTGAAGAGACAGTTGGAACAGGTTCCTGAATCCAGGTCAATCTGCTGAGCCTAAAGTGACATTGGTGCAGGGAGGCCAGGACACTTACAGTAAACATCTGGAAAGGGGCTTTAGGGAAGCCTGTCCAGACTCCTTTCAAGACCAAGTCCCTCTGCACTCTGTTGTGTTTATTCATCTACACAGTTCCACGTGCTAGACCTTGTGCCATGAACTGGAGTCGTAGCTCTGTCAGGCTGACCTTGTCTTTGTTGATCTTCTCCAGCAAGTTCAGCATCTCATCAGTTCCTGAGTCCCAGGATGACACAGAAGCAGTTGTTTGCTGCCCTCCTGGCAGGCATGGATGGCAGAAGGGTGCAGGCACGCATGTAGAAAGGGTGCAGACCCCAGTCCCAGCTGGAGCCCATGCACCTGCTGCGGGCTGGAGCACGAGTGCAGGAGGGCCAGCCTGCTAGGCTGTCTCTACAAGCCTGACTGAGGCTGTCAGGCCCTTCCTTCAAAGGGCTGGCCCGGTCCCTGCTGCTTTATTGCCTAGCTAATGATGGTGTTTAGGCTGACAGGTGCCGCCTGCCCTCCTGTCCCTGCTGCCTGATGAGGAGAGTGGTTTCTGAACAGGTGGGTGAGGTTTGCACCCCTCTAGCTCTTTCAGGGCACCAACACTGCTGACCCCTCTAGCCTTGGGCAGACTTGCAACCACTTTCTACCCAGAGAAAGCAGGACCAACATCAGCTCACCCTTACCTCCGGGCCTCCTCTGTGACCTCAGCCCACACTTGCCTTGAGTAGGACAGAGAGCAGAGGGCTGGTGAGAAGGGGAGTGGAGAACAGTGTGGGATGTGCGTTTCTTGTGAAGTCAGTTCATCTTTGCCCTGGCCAGGGCCCAACCAGTGACATCTGTGCAGGGTCCCCAAGAAGAATGCATCATAGAAGGATCCTCCTGGCAGCTGGGTTAGAGCTATTCCTTGGAAACCCAATGCATTGTGGGAAAGTCATGGGGAATGCCTTACTGTTCTGGGGACTGTTGCCTGGGGCTTTGGTGGGGGGTCCCAGGTGCGGGTCTAGGTGGGAGCTGTGATTTGTGACTGCTTCATGAGTGAGGAATGCCGGCCTGGGGGCTGGGGGCAGGGTGGAGCCGCTCGTCTGACTCTCGTCGCCCTCCGGAGTGTCTGGCGTGTCCTGTCAGGATTCTCTGTCCCCTGAGGACCCCGTGTTCTCCTCCCTTCCCCCTATTCTAGCTCTGAGAAGGCTGTGCAAGTGCCCAGCCCAGGGGAGTCTAGAGTTAAGTCTTTCCTGGTTTTCTGTCTTCTGAGCTCAGCCTCCATTTTCACTTGGATATGACGGTGATGGGGAAATATCTACTTTTGCCCATGGCAGCAGCAAGGGACTGGATGAGGCTCTTAGCAATTTCTACCTAGATGAGCCCAAGACCTTTTTAAAAAAAAAACAGCCTGACCTTCCATGCTACTGTCTATGGTGTGAGAGACTTGGGATAGACTCAGAGATGCACTTCCAGCCAGGAGATTTGAGATGACCAGAATGGGTGATGACATGACCTCCTTCTCCTTCCCCGCCTTACTAGAGAGATGAAAATCCGAGTCTGGAGGCAGGGGCTGAGTGGGGGAGGAATCATCACCTAGAGTGTTGTCTGACCTTGGTCTCTAAAGGTCATGCCCATTTCGAGCTGGTACCTTGGAGTCTCACTTGCATCCTTCTTGGTGCAGGCTGCCATTTAGAGGGGGGAGGTCCATCTTTCTGGGCACCTAGCATGGGTCAGCCTGCCTCCCCTGGTCTGGTGGGACCGGTTTTTCAAGCTGGAGGAAGGGTCGGTGAGGAATTGGCAGGGGCAGCGGGTTTTATGTAAATGCCCAGGGAGTGCTCTGGGAACAGGGAGGCCGGTTTTCCCAAAGGCACGCAGGGACTGGCAGCTCCCAATTAGCTGGGCCGGGTGATGTCAGTGCTACTTTCCTGGGTGGCTGCGCCCACTCCGATCGGCCTTGGCAGGGGTGCCCCACCATTACCTTCTCCCTTGGGCAAGAAAAGTGCCAAAGGGGGTTGGCATGTAAGTCAGAAGCCAGACTCCCTCCCACTGTAGCTCTCAATCTAAGACATGTCCACGTGTGGACCAGGCTATGAACAACCATCCTAGACTACTGAAAAAGACTTTAATGTGGCTCATACCGGAATGCTCTCAAAAGCCACGAGAGGCTGGGGAGATCCCAGAATTCTGGGCCAATTCCAGAGGCTGATTCAGAACAACTGCTGTTAGCCCCACCTCCCCAGCCCACTTCAATCCTGAGTTTCAATAAATATAGTGCAAAGGGGTCTGTCTGGTCATCAAGTACGGATGCTAAAGATCACAGATGCCAGAGAGGGGGTGCCGGCTTGTCTGAAGCTACACGTGCAGTGCACGCACATACTGTCAAGTGACACACCTCCAATCGTGTGCACACATTCATCCTTGCTCTCTCTCACACACATATATACACACACATTTATACACACTGACCTCAAACACACAGGATTGCACACGCACACATCTCCCTGACAGACAAACGCCAGCTGACACACACCTGGACCTTTCCCTCGACCTTTGGTCTAGGACTTGGAGCAGGAATGGGTCTTCCTGAGTTTAGCCAGGCTGCACCCGGACCTAGGGGCTGGGGCTGGTTGTTGTGAAGTTGGGCATGATGTTGGATATACCACCACAGTGGACTGTGGTGTTGTCGATGTGGGCCCAGGGGGGGTAGGTGTTCAGGCTGAAGATGAGGCTGCTCCAGCTGTTCATGGCAAGTGTGATGACCAGCACACCAATGATGTTGAGTAGGAATCCTGCCCGGGCCTGGAGTGAGGAGAGTATCTGTTTTTGCAGGTGCTGAATTGAGCTTCTAGGTGCTCTGGGGGTGGGGGTGGCTCTGGGGTCCCCTCACTAGCCAAACTTCCCCTGGAAAGTCCTTCTTTAGTGTCACTTGCATCACTTAGACATTGTCCCTGTCACTCTCCAAACTCCTTATGCTAACAGGAGAATCAGACAGGCTCTGGGCATTGTTCTGCTTGAATCCACCTCCCTTGCTGTGGGTGCTTCCTGAGTTTGGCCAGGCTGCACCCAGATCTAGGGGCTGGGGCTGGTCATTGTGAAGTTGGCCTCAGTTCCATATTTCTCACCTCTTCTCTTCCCTTTCACAAAGCAGAGCCACAAAGATGTCCCCCCGAGGGGTCATGCTCCAGTCTCCCTCCTCCCACTGCTGCTTCACTGCAGTCTCCCCATTCTGGGTCCCATTCTTAACCCAGACTCTTTTGGTTTCAGGTCAAATTCAAAGCAGTACCAGGGTCTGCAGCCCTCCCTGCCACTCACCATGTCTGACACTTTGAGACCCCCGAAGGAGAAAGCAATGGCATTGGGTGGGGTGGCCACTGGTAGCATGAAGGCCAAGGAGGCAGCCAAGGTGCAGGGCAGCATGACGTAGAGTGGGTGGAGACAGATGGCCCGAGCCTGCAGGGTGCGATATGGAGCAGAGTTGATCCTGTTTCCATGCCAGAGAGGGAAATGTGCCCCCAATTCCCCTGCTCTTCTTTCAAAGGGACACCCCCCACATGCACCCTCTGGTTATGACCCTGGCCTCTTGCCGGAAGGCACTGTGTGACCTGGGCAGGGCTCCTTGACCTTTCTGGAGGGGATGAGTGTGCAACCCAACCCTGTGGGGTGTGGTGTGAGGAGGGGCCCATAAAACTCATCTCAAAGGGGCTACGAGGGTGTCATCAAAGGCTGTGGGAACGCACCTGGCGGGGAAGGGGCTAGGGACGCTCTGGGGAGCAATTTCACCTTGTCACCCCAAGAATGACCAGAACAGAGGCTAGGCCAGGGATGGGTGAGGCCATCAGGATGCTCAAAGGGTGAGGTCACCAGGGACAAGGTGAGTCAGGGGCCAGCATGCTCTGGGGCTTAGGGTGGCCACAAGTCTAGAGAAGGGTGGATGTTCAGGGGTCCTGTCCCAGGAAGGGGTGAGGTATCCCAAATCCCAGGGTGGCCTGGAGGGCTGCTGGGAGGCAGTGTCTTCAGGACCAGCTCACCATGGAGGCCAGGATGGGCAGGAAGAGTGTGGTGGTGGCCACGTTGCTGGTACACTCGGTGAAGGTGGCAACCAGGAGGCAGAGGATAAAGGCAATGGCAGGAGTCGGCACATTCTGCAGTGTGATCAGTTTGGTTCCCAGCCACTGTGACAGACCTGAGCGCTGTGAGCACAGGGAGGAGGAGTGTCACACGTGAGAAACTGGACTACCTGGCTCCTCAGAGTCCCCTGCAGAGTCAAGGACACCTCCAGGGCAAGACAGGGCCCAGGAAGAGCTGAGGCCCCCTTTATTGCTCTTGGAGAACAGATGATGTGGGCAGACATGCTGGAGGAGCTCAGAAAGGGGACCAGAGGCCTTCTTGGGACACCTGGGGCTTAATAGGAGTAAAGACCGTTGACACTCTGCTTTCTCCGTCTCTTCTGAACCCACTTGGAAAGTCCCTGGATGAACCTTAGCCCTCTCCCTGTCCCCACTCCCCACTCCTGGCCCAATGGCAAGCAGAACAAGTGGGAGGACCCTGGGAGAGGTTGGCAAGAATCTGACAGGAGCATAGGGGCCTATGAAAGGCTTTGAGGCCTTCAAGGTGTCGTCCCCTGTTTCCATCTCACCCTGCCAGATATGTGATGCCAGGGACCTGGGATTTGCTCTTATACAACGCTGCCCTGTAGTGTCGGGCTTGGTGGAGTTGGTGTTGGTGAATGCTGCTGGATGACTTAATCACAGACCCAGGAGTCCTCCACAGCCTTTCTTGACCCAGTAAAGCCCCCTCCAGTCTATACAGTGAACGAGGTCCAAAAGTGCAACTTCAGGAATTTCCCTTTTGGAAGGAGGCCCTGAGACGCCAGGATCCCGGGACCTGGCTGGATGTGTTCATAGTGCCCCCTGGTGGTTCCAATGGGCAGATTGCATCAATCCAATGCCAACAACTTGGGAGCTACAATGAATTGCATTCTTTGTCTGCAGGGTGGGAGGGAGTGACTTCAGGAGGGGGTGATTAAAGGCAAAGACAAGTTTTCACCTTCTGGAGAAGACTGTTTCTTCTCTTTGGCTTTGACAGCCTTAAAGGGGAGAGGTTATCATAGCTGGATTTCTTCCCTCTCCCTCCAACTGACTCTAATGTAAGTTCCTTCCACTGCCACCAAGTCTACCCCTAGGGTAACTCCTAGATGGGGATCAGTTCTCTCCTCGCGGAGTAGGAGAGTTCTTCTGTCTCTGCCTTTAAATGGAGTCACCTTCAAATAGGCTGGGGACTGGAGAGGGGTTTCTCACCTCACTGCCCTTGGCCAGGGCAAAGCCACCACCCAACAGGAAGATGATATTCCAGGTCATCTTCTTATTCACTATCTTCCAGTTGAGGAGGGCAGGAGGTGCCTTCATCTTCCTTGGGTTTTCTACTCCCCAAATGAAAGAAGAGGAATCACTAAAAAGAGGACTGGTTTTCCCTGCCCTCCAGTTAAGGATTCCTTGTGTGGGTCCCACTAGAGCCTAATGTATTCATGAGTTCTCAGTTCTGCAGTATCTTGACTTTGCCCTTAAGTCCCTGTGACCTTGGCAAGTTACTCCAATCTCTCTCCGTCTAACTCCTGCTAAGCACAATTGAAGGTATATGACAGGCCTGAAGGTTAGGATGTCGCAGATAACCTTTCTTCCCTCAGAGCAAGTGCTTACCTGGGTCCTGTATCAGCCCCGGGAACTTGGAGGGCACAATGAACATAATTATGCCAATGAAGAGAGACACAGTCCCATCGGACAACATGCTGTGGGGTGGGTCAGAAAGGGCAGACTTAGCATATTAGGGCAACTCAGGGCCATGGGGGCGGTGGAGGAGGAAGAAACAGCAGAGAGGACTCCTACTCCCCATGCCAGACATGACAGCCCCTCCTAGGAGGTTCCCACCTGTGAAGAATTGTGTTCCGTTCTGCGCTGGAGGTCCTGCTCCCTTCCCTCCTCCCCCAGATGTATGAACTTCAGAAGTATCTTCGCCTCTCCTCTGCCTAGGAATGCTCACCTTTGCCCCTTTTTGTTGGGAAAAGCGTGGTCGCCCCAGCCAGGGAAAAAACCAGGTTCCCGGGTGAACCAGAGCGCTACCAGGATGACAAAGAGGAACGTAACAGCTTTTTCTGCAAAACTCATGGGGCCCAGCAGCTTGTACTCTGTCTGGATGACATGGAAGGCTGCCTTCTCTTGCTCCCTCTCCTCTCCCCCGATGCCAAAGTTCTTCCGGAAGCTGTGGGCAGAGGAACAGGGACTACCTGTGAGAGCCATGCACCAGGCAGGGCATCATGGGGCAGCTAGTGCCCATTATGTGAAGACTGAGGGCCTACGAAAGCCCCCTTGGGACACTACACTGAAGCTTGGATACATCCAAGATTCAGGAAGAATAGAACACTCCCAAGAAGGTCATGGTTCTCACCTAATGGAGGCAGGGCCAGGGAAGCTGTTTCCTCCCTGCTTTACTCTGTTGGCCTCTTTCCTTCCCAGTATTCTTTTCGGCTCAGCCCTCTGTTGCCCAAGACAAGGAGGCCCTAGTAGGGCAGACCTGGTCTTGGCCTTGAACCACAGTTCCCTTCCTCCAGCTCCTTATGAGGAAAGCCTTCACTGTTTCACCTGCTTCTGGGTATCCTGTGCCCAACCTGAACCCCACCCTCATTGTCCTCATAGGCACAAAGGACTGTGTCTGCTTCCTTGTGCTGCTTGCTTAACCTGTGTTGACATTTAACTTTTCACTTGGGTACATCTCAACTTCCTTGCTGGACTGTGAGTTCTTCAAGGGCAAAGACTGTGTGTCACACATCTTCAAATCTCCAGGGGGCCCTGTACTATGCTGGTATCTTTGACTTGATAATAGTTCCTAACTTCAATTCTGCTTCCTCATACCTGGCTATGTTGTTTTTCTAAAGAACCGCCACCATGCTTAAGAAGTTTCTATGGCTCCCTATTGCCTGTGCGGGAAGTCACAGAAACATAGCACCTGTACCACTACTTCTTAGCCGGTGCTTATGGCAGACATCACTAATCAATCATAGAATTTAATTCCAATTAAGTCTTGAGATGCTTTTCAACTCAGAGCTCTAAATTACTACTACTAGTTACTCAAGTTTGGAAGTAGGAACGCAATTCATTTGCTACTTACTGATGGTCTCAAGAACGAGGTCTCAGTTTGTACCCTGTGAAGTCCTCCGTAACTATCCTTTGCTTATTTTCTCAGCTGTATCTCCTGACACGCCATTTTACACTTTACATTTCAACTCCACAGATTTCCCCCAAACACATCATGTTCTTTCTTGCCTCTGTGTTTTTAACACAAGCTATTCCTGCTGCCTAGAACACTTTTACCCTATTCTCCACCTGGCTGAACTTCTCTAGTCCTGCAAGATTCAGCTCCGGCGCTATCTCCTCCAGAGACCTTGTGGAACCTTGGCCTGTATTAGGTCCTTCCTCCTCCATCTTCTTGGAGCATCTGGGCTTCCCTTAACCATGACCACAGTGTAAGTCATCATCCATCATCAGAGGACAGGGACTGTGCCTCATGGATTCAACCATTTTCAGGGCCCCCAAAAGGGCTAGGCATAAAGCAGATGCTTAATAGATGTGTTTGTAACAGAATACAGTCAGTGTGTGCTCATTAAGCTCATTAAAGGACTGTGGAGCACTATGGAAAGGGCCACTATGGGAAGGGTATAAGCTGGGCATCAGGAAATGGGGTTCAGTCCTAACACTGATAAATCCAGCTGTGTACACAGGGCAGTCTTGGTTTGCTCATCTACTAACTAGGATACTACTCTTCATATCTTTAGTGATATTTTGGATTTTTGGGGTCCAAAACAGGGGAACAAATCATTAGAGGAGCCTTGGGAAAGGGAAGTCATTCCACTACGGTAGTGATTTGGCATTTTTTCTTAATGAGATCGCCCTTAGACCTTGGAAGCTCTCAGGGGTAGGACTGGAACTGAGCTCTCTCCCACCCATTCCACCACTTACTTGATTCCCAGAAAGAGGACCTGTAGCCACAGCCAGGCCAGCACCAGCAAGATAACCATGGTAGGGAATGCGAAGCTGAACCAGGAGGCAAAATTCAACACGTTGCCATTATTGGGGAAGAGCCTGGAGCGAGATATGTAGGCTTTGAGTGACGTTTCCCAGGCAACTGCCCAGCCTCATCTTCCTCACAGAGTGAGAAGATGTCCCCTGCCAGCCCCCTCCCCCAACACTCACGAGTTCATCTGGCCTTGCAGCACCAGGTTGGTCGTGGTGCCAGTCAGCGTGGCTATGCCTCCGATGCTGGCCGAGTAGCACACACACAGGCTCATGCCCTGGGCGAAGCGGAGCTGCTCCTGGTTCTGATGTGTCTTGGGCTTGGAAGGAGCAGGCTGGGCAGGGGAGACCTGTTCATTATCTGGGAGCAAAGGAGAGATCAGGCAGAAGGTAAGCACAGAGCCAGCTTCAGGGAGCAAGACCATGTTCCATGTTTCAAGTTCCATGGCCACTTGGGAGGCGCTGGGCTGGGAGGACAGAGGCTGCCTCAGGTCCTATGGGTCCCACACTTCTCTGACTCGCACATGGAGAGCACCCTTAGCCCCATCTGAACCGACCTCTCCTCAGAGAGAGAGAGAGGGTGGTTCGAGTCCCACAGAAGACTGGGCACTAGACCTCTGGCTGCCCATCCAATCTCTGAATCTCTGCTTATTCTTGTTGTTCTTATGTGGTGTTGAGTCACCTGTGACTCATAATGAACCTATGTATTAGCAGGGCCAAATATTCTGGTTTTCCCTGGACTAGAATGAGTTCCAGGATACAAGCTGTTTAAAACTGAGCAAAACTGAGTGAACCGGGAGCTCTAGTGGCCTAATCCATAGGGAGCTGAGCTGGTGGTTCAAATTCACCAGCAGGCCCTTGGGAGAAGGAGTGTGACGAGCAATCTCCTCCACATGACTTAGAGCCTCAGACACCCAATGGAGGGTCAGCTGGGAGTTGGTTCTGACTTGATGGTAAGAAATTTAAGTTACTTCTTGCCTCAGTCATGGGAATGCACATCCTCTCACTTCCTCCCGCAGAGACAAGGGGCTGGAGGGAAGCAGGATCTAACCCTTCATTCTCACCAAGCTTGGTCTCCTCCTTCTGGAGACCTGCTTCCTGGAGCTCAAAGGCAGGGTTGCAGTTGCCCACTTCGATGTCCTTGCTGTCCTTGCTGGCTTGTTGTGCTGGCTTGTTGTGCAGCTGGTCCAGGACAGCGTGGGCAATGGGTATCATCATGGCCGTGGTGGCAGTGTTGCTGATCCACATGGACAGGAAGGCTGTGACCATCATGAAGCCCAGGATCAGCCTAGGGATGGACAGACAGACGGCTGCATTGCTATTCCAATGTCCCTTCAGGAACTGGGTATTTGGCCTGCCACCCCCGACCTATGTCACCCCACTCTGGAATATGGGCACTCACAGGGCAGGCCGCACCCCGATGAGGAGGAGCGTGCGGAGGGCAATGCGTCTGTGCAGGTTCCAGTGCTCCACCGCGATGGCTACCAGCATCCCCCCGATGAACAGGACGTTGGTGTCATTTAGGTACTCAGTGGAGACCTGGTGGGCAGGCACATATTAAAGGGGGGGACACAGCTGAGAGACAGGAGAACTCTGTGGGCACCTGCTATGCCTCTGGGCTCATGGGATCCAGACATAGATGCACACAAATACATGTTGGTCCCTGATCTTTGTATTATCCAATATTTGGTATTAGCCAACTCTCTCTCTTCCCACCAAACTCCCTCTCTTCCCCCTCAGGATTGACTGGGAGAAAATGCAGAGTGATTTCACTCATGTTTCAAGTCATGGCCTAGGAGAAAGATAGACTTTAAGATTGGTGGGTGTTTTTTTTTTCTTTCTGTTTCTTAGAACTAGAGCAGCAGTTCTCAAAGGATGGTCCCTAGACCTATATCCTCAACATCACCCGGAACTTGTTAAAAATTAAAATGCTCACACCCCACCTTAGCCCTAACGAACCAGAACCCCCAGGGTGGGGCCCAGAAATCTGTTTTAATGAGCCTTCCCGGCAATCCTAGCACGTGCTCAAGTTTACAAAGCACTAAACTAGATGCTCTTTAGTTGACTTCCAAGACCTTTGCCTGGGTCACCAGAACTTTCCGTTTTTCTAGCCACTTGGATCTTGAATTGACTTTCAACACCAGGCATACACTCAGTGTTTCTAGAACATTCAGCCTTCTAGCTGACTTCTCTCTCAGTTCTCTCTGATCTTCCAAGCATAGATGGGACTTCTCTTCCAAGTGACCACCTATGATGAGGCTTCCTTGGTCATAGGACCATGGAAGCCCCTCCTCTCCCTCTACCCCCATGAGCTCTTTCATTCCTGGGCATGGAGGAGGCTCACCTCAGAAGCATCCATGATGCCCATCATGGGGAACAAGACAATCGGTAAGAGGGCTGTGACCGCCAGGGGCAGAACCTCCGTGCACCAGAAGAGGGCCATAAGGATGATGACGTAGGCACAGTAGGCTTCCTGTGAGACAGAAGAGAATGGGTCAGCTATTGGAGGACTGGGTCTGTGACCTAGTGTCACTGCTTCCCTTCTGCCCCTTGGAGAAGAGAGACTGTAACAGTGTAGGAGAACCTGTGAAACCTACAGTCACTGACTCCCAAGACCAAGGTCCCAATTTAAAATGGTAATCCTTTTAAAAAGCAATGCAAATTAAGGGTGATGGGAAAAATTCAAGAATAATCACGGTGTTTTAATGTCACTGCGAAGATTGTTGAAATGGCCAATATTTTGTTAGCTGTAAAGCTAAGAGAAAACACACAAAACATTGCTGTCCGGTCAATTCCAACCCATAGTGAAGCTGTAGCAGAGTAACACTGCCTCACAGGGTTTCCAAGATGCTGTCAGACAGAACAGAACTGTCCCCCAGGGTTTCCAAAGTAATTTTCCAAGGTAAATATTTGCAGAAGTAGACTGCCTCTTTCTCTCAAGGAGCAGCTGGTGGTTTTAAACCACCCACCTTTCAGTTAGCGGCTGTGTGCTCTTAACCACTGTGCCATCAGGGCTCCTTTGTTACCTACACGTTTACCAAACCGAATCAATCTGATGGGGTGGTATTAAGTTCAGAATTAACCAAGCATCACTATAGTAATAAAACTGACATCAGTTTTCTTCAGTCTACAAACTAGTTACTTTATCTTAGAATAGTTTTCTTCGCTCTTCTTTAGTCATGTAAAGTACTTTAAACTGCTTATTTACCAGGAGAAGAAATGCATCTTTGCTAGTTTAGCATTCACACCTCTGAAACTGTTTTTCTCAGTCATATGTACATAAATTGTGCCTCATATCTATGTAAATTGTGCCTTTGAGCTGCCTATTTACCAGGAAGGGAAATACAATCTTCCCTGGGTTAGCATTTACCTTTTCAAAACTGTTGTTCCTCAGTCATGTTAACTACTTAAGTTAAATATTTAATTAAATATATTAAGTTAAATACACTTCTGTAACTTTACTAACAAAAGTGTATTGTTAAGTAAATTAATATCTAACCCAAGTATAACAACTAATGATCACTCCGCGAAGGGGAGGCAGTTTTTGAGGAGACTCTCACTGTTCTCCTAGATCTGCAATAAAGTGCTATGGATATTTCAATCCAACTGTCTAAATAGCAATTGGCTACAGAAAGAATCCCTTGCGTTCAGTAATAAAACTTTTTTATTCAGTAAGAAAACTTTGTTCAAAGACAAAGCAAGGCTCTCATCATCCTGTCTTTGATTTAAGAAGCCTAGACATTATAATCCAGCCATGCTGTAGGAAGTTGGGGGAGGGGGGAGGCTGGAGGCATCAGGGACCACATGGCTTAAGATGAGATAGGGGCTGCCAGAGCAAGGACCAGCACCTGGGCAGTATGGACTCCAGACTGGCACCTTCTAATAACATTTTTATTTGTGTAACTATGGGGAGCTCTGGTAGTCTAGGGGGTAAGAATTGTGCTGCCAACCCAAAGACAGGCAATTTGAATCCACCAATTGCTCCATGGGAGAACGATGAGCAATCTCCTCTCGTGCTATTTACAGCCTCTGAAAACCCACTGCAAGCTCAGCCCTGAGTCAGTTTCTTCAATGGCATAAAACTACAACATTTAATCAGTACCCATTCGTTCTGTGAGGAAATGAGTCCCTGACTTAGTTTTGTGACCTCTTCATCCATGAAGCTCAGAAACTAGCAGGTTTCAGAACAGATACTTTCTGAATGAAAATGCAGCCCAAAAATAGTCCTCAAAAAAAGTTAAAAAAAGAAGGAAAAAAAAAAAGAAAATGGAGACAGCTCTCCTTCTTAACAATCCTAGCATGGATGCTGCCCTTACACAGCTCCATATGGTGCCGTTCACATTTATAAAACAGCTGGAAAGTTCCCCTATGTCTGCCCCGTGGGTCTTTGAGTGTCAGACTTCCCCTTTTGGGCATGAGGCTCCTATGTCCAGAGAGGTCAGGTTTAAGACTAGGAGGGGCCCTCTAGCAATAATGGAGGTCGAGGCCTCACCCTCCCCAACAGAGCCTCTCCTCAAGGCTAGGAAGGAAAAGTCTGGAAATCATTAGCCAGAAAGAAGATGCCTCCAGGAGAGGGGGCATCACAGGCCAGGCTCCCCAGGACTCCCCACGTTGTGCTGCTACCTACTCTTCGTTTGTCAAAGGGGCTGGGTGCTGGGTTGATTGGACAATGGGACTGCAGGTGGATGAGAAGAGGAGGTCCCTTCTCTCTTTATTCACTCAACTGTTTTGCCCCCTCACTGTCTCCCCATCTGGTACCTACTCAACTCATCTCCCAACTTTTCATACCCTGATGTTTGGGGAAGGTCCACCAGCATTGAGGAGAGAGGGTGACCTGGGGGAAGAGGAAGCTGTTGCTTATTGAGCAACTCTTAAAAGCTTAATGTTCTCATCTATGGGATTTTCATAAAAGTCATTAAGGTTGGTGTGGTGGTCGTCTCAGAAACAGGAAGTGGCTTGCTCAGGGTCACAGAACCTGTCAGAGGCAAGGGAAGGAGGTAAACCCCGGCAAGGTGGCTGCATCTACCACTCTAAGGTACCCTCTTGAGCCTTCGCTTGCAGTCTACACATATGGCGCCTTGGGGCTGTGCAGTAAACAGCCTGCACCATTACACCAGGGGAACTCTGGGGGCTTAGTGGTAAGGAACTGCTCCGCAAACTCAAAGGTACACAATTCAAATCCACCAGCTGCTCTGCAGTAGAAAGATGAGCAATCTCCTCCTGTGCAATTTACTGCCTCTGAAAAGCCTCTGGAGAGTCAGCTATGAGTTAGCTAGGGTTAGGCTGGGACTTGATGATATACAACAACAGTCATTACACATAGCTAGCCATTGCAAAGCCAAGTCTGAGGTCAGGCTCACTTTCTTTCCTCTAAACCTTCACCACTTTCTGAACCCTGAACTTGAACTCATTAGCCCCAGAGGTGGGGCCACCTTGACCCTGGGCCAGAGACCCACCCCCCTTCCTTCCCCAGAAGGAGGCCTTTCATGCTGATGCTGGTGTTTATCCTCACTTGCAATGATTGACCGCCTGTTATTTATCCTTCTCTGAGGACATGCTGCTCCTCTGGACCCTGACACCCCCCACCCGTTGCACCCCGGACTCTCTGGCATAAGCCGAGGTTGGGGGGCTGAGTTGACTGACTCATTGCTGATTCAACAAGAAAGCTCTGCTAATAGCCACTGTAGAGGGGCCCCAATTCACTCCTCTTTGTAGGTATTGTGGGGCAGGTGGTGTCTCTGTGTGTGTGTGTGTTAAAAATTTCCTTTAGTTGCTGTGAGATGACTATTGTCCCCATTTCACAAATGAAGAGGAAAAAAGACACAAAGTAAGTAAACATCTCAAAGTCACACAAATAATAAGTAGAAAAGTCACGCCATCTGGTTCCTCAGTCCCAGAGTTTTTTACTTTTGCTCTGCACGCAACCCTTTTTGCTAATTAACCTCAGTCTCCACATTGAATCCCTCTTGGCCCCACCAAACATGAATTTGGACCATATCCTGTAATCTTAGGGAGAACCTGTGTGATGCAAATGGCTAAATAGTCAGCTGTTAACCAAAAGGTTGCTGTTCAAGTCTACTGAGGGGTGCCTCAGAAGAAAGACTTGGCAATACTTCTGAAAAGCCAGCCCTTGAACGCCCTGTGGTGTGAAGGTCTTCTCTGGAATTCATGAGGTTGCTAAGAGTCAAAGTTGACTTGACAGCAACTGTGGGTTGTTGTGTTTTGGTTTTCCTCCTCCTGTTGTTTGTTTGTTTGTATATTTAAATAAAATAGTGACACAGATCAGACATTTCAAGAATCTCAACACATTATCTCAAAATATTGTTTACATCATCAATATTTTAAAATTCTAGTTGTTAAAAAATTATAGTTGTTATGCTATCACTCAATTTTGTTATTTAATACATTAATATCAATGTTGATGTCAGATGGATCTTGGCTGAAAGCAGACAAAGTTGTTTATCTGTGTTTTATTGACTATGCAAAGGCATTCAACTGTGTGACTCATAACAAGTTAGGGATAACATTGTGAAGAATGGGAATTGAAGAATATTTCCATTGTGCTCACGCTGAAATTATACACAAGCCAAGAGATCATTATGTGAACATATAAAAGGGATACTGTGGACTACCAGGAAAACAAGCAGGTCTGTTCTTGAGAGGGTGAGACCAGGCTGCTCCCTGGAGGCAAGGATTTTGAAACTCCTTCTCACATATTTTGAGCATGGGGCCCGGAGGAACCATTCTTTAGAGAGAGACATCATGATTGGAAGAACAACACAGGAAAAAAAGACCCAGGATGAGAGAGATTGACTCAGTGACTGGAGGGATGGAATTAGGTCTGTTGGAAAAGATGAGATTGGCTCAGGACAGGGCAAATTTCAGCGCTAATGTCCATTAGGGTTACCATGAGCCTCAGGTGACTCGACGGCACATAACAACACCAGTATATGGCTGAAAATTAGGAAGTATGGTCGAAATTATATCCTTCCATCATACTTATTCAATCTGCATGCTGAGCAAATACTTTGAGAAGCTGGACCATAAGAAAAAGAATGTGGCATCAGAATTGGAGGAAGACTCAACATGGAGGAACAACCGGCAGGAGAGAGATGACACAATCTTGTGTGCTAAATGCAAAGAAGCCTTTGCTGATGAAGATCAAAGATGACAGCCGTCAGTGTGGATTACACCTCAACACTGGGACAACCATTCCTCACAAAGGGACCAATAAAAAAAAAACAAAAAAAACAACAACAAAGGGACCAATAAACAACATCCTGACACACTGAGCAATGATTCAAGTTGCCAAGGATTTCCTATCACTCAGATATCCACAATCAACACACATGGAAGCAGTAATCAAGAAATCAAACGGAGTAATGCATTGGGAAAATCTGCACCAAAGACTTCTTTAAAGTGTTAACAAATGGTTTATTTTGAGAACCAAGGCGTGCCTGATCCACGCCAGGGTTCTTTCTGTTGCCTCCTATTTGCATGAAAACTGGACAATGAGCAAGGAAGGTCAAAGGAGAATTGATGCCTTTTAATTATGGTATTTGTTAAGAATAGTGAATAAACCATGGGCTGTCAAAAGAATGAACACGTCTATCATTGAAGTATAGCCAAAATAAAGATGGTAAGACTTCCTCTCATTTACTTTAGACTTGTTCTCAAGAGGGACAAGATTGTGATGGTGATTTTTCTGGGAATCAGAACCACGTTGATGGTAACTAGCAAGAATTCATCCTCACCATCTCACAAGGAGGGAAGCAGTGGCTCTCATTACCCCCACTGAGAAGTGAAGACATCCAGGAGCATTGCCTGTTGACACATGCTGGTTGGAGGAGCAGGGATCACCAGTCTCTCTTCTGTCCACTGGGAGCAGAGTGCTGGGGATCCTTATTCTTTGGTCCCAAGATTTGTCTGATTCCAAGGTCAGTATCCCCAACACTACAGGTGGGGACTTGAGAATACGTCCTGCCCAGAGGGTGACAGGCTCAGACCCGGAGCTCAGCTCTATGGGACTTGGGCCAGCCACACTCAGCTGGCAGCCTATGGCATGGGAGTCATGCCATATAGGCTTATACTTGGGCCACTGGCAGCTGCCCAGGGTGCCGTTCACATATGGAGCATACAAGGCCCAGCCTGCCTGTCCACAGTGGCCCTTCTTGGAGATCAGAAACCAGTGGGATGCATTTCTTCCCAGCAGCTGATGAGTGTCCTTCTTTTCCATCCCTATATCCTTTCGAGGCCAGTAGGACAATTGTTTCTGACCTCTGTGCCTTGCATGTAGCATCGAATCTTCTCTCAGCATTGCCTTTATGAGCTACTGAGGGTGGAAGCCAAGGTTCTTTCACCTCATGCCTCTAGCCCCTAGCACAGGGCTGGCCCTGTGGCATTCCCCCTTCTCCACCACAGGACCATGCCTGGACCATTACTGGAGCTGGCCTGGGTGTGGAATCCTCTTTTCCTGCTGTGTCACTACCACCCCCTCTCACAATGAAGCTCCAAGACTCTTTTGACTCCCCATGGCAACCATTCATCTGGTGTCTGATGATATAAATCTTTGTGGGAGGAGACTGTCCTTCTTTCTCTAGCTGGTAGCTCTGAACTGTCAACCTTTCACTCAGGACTCCAACACTTAACCTGCTTTGCCGCCAGACCTCCTTTCCACTTTGCCTGATGTTGTTAGGTGCCCTCGAGTCATCTCAGACTCTTTTTATCTGTACAACAGATGGAAAGTTTTTCCCAGGTCTGCACAATCTTCATTGTGCTAAATAAGCCATTGTTGTCATCACTGTCACGGCATCTCCTTAAAGGTTTTCTTCTCCTTTCTTGGCCTTCCACTCTTCCCAGCATGATGTCCCATTCCAAAGACTGGCTCCTCCTGGTAACGTGCCCAGAGTATGTAAGATGAAGTTTCATCATCTTTATCTCAAAGACGCGTCCTGGCTTCACTTCTTTTTTTTTTTTTTTTCTGGCTTCACTTCTTACAAGATAAAATTGTTCTTTTCTCTTGGCATCCATGGAAATCCAACACTCTTTGCAAACACCACAATTCAAAGGCATCACTTCTTCAGTCTTTTTTATTCATTGTCCAACTTTCACATGTATATGAAGCAACTGAAAATACAGTGGCTTAGGGCTTAGTTCATGCCTATTCACTAATTTTTAAAAAAATTAAATTAAAAGTTATCACACATTCACCTTATCAACAAAAATCCTAAGTCATCTCACACGTGAACTTGACCAAGGTGGAGGTTCTTTGGAGCTGTCATTTGAGATCTTGAGGTTTCCGGTAATTCCCCTTATTCTAATCTGCTTTAAAGGATCAATGACTCGGCATTAGAAGAAATAATTAAGTAAAATTAGCCAGACAGGTTAAACTTCAGCCAACTGTCATTTTGCCTTTTCCTGTTTTTAATTATTCTGCTCACTCTTCTGTTTTATAGGGGAGGAGAGAAAAGCTTATTGCACAGAATCATGTATTTTCAAACCTCGAAGAACCTTATTTAAACCGTAAGTCTACTCAAAGACCCTCAAACCCATTGTAATTAAATCAGAATCAACTCATAGCTAACCCTAGAGAACCAGTGGGTTCTCAAAGCTCGTATATCATGCTGGACGAGTTGCCTATCTTTCTCCTATGGACCAGTGGGCACATTCAAACTTCTCACCTTTGGGTTGGCAGCACAACCTTCTATTTATTCTTTTTTAAATTTTTAATTTTTATTTCATTATGTGTGTGTGTGTGTGTGTGTGTGTGTGTGTGTGTACCGTCAAATCAGATCTGACTGGTACAGGAGGAGATTGTCCCTCCATCCCTGGCAGAGCATCTAGTGGATTAGAACCATGTGCCTCTTGTATTGCAGTACAGCTTCTTGCCACTAGGCCACCAGAGCTCCCCGATTTATTCTTTTTTTAAAACTTTTATTATTTTCTTGGTTTGTACCATCAAATCAGGTCTGACTGGTACAGGAGGAGATTGTCCCTCCTCCAGCAGAGCATTTGGTGGATTTGAACCTCACCTCATGCCTCTGGGATTACAGTACAGCTTCTTGCCACTAGGTCACCAGAGCTCCCTGTAAGTCTCTATTTATTCTTGAGAGTTCAAGTCAAACACTCTTCAAGGAAACCTTCTGCTTCTTTTTCACTCTCAGTGCTTGTACTTCTTTTGCAAAACTCATTGATGTCTGTAATTAATCACTTTTAGTCTTGTGAATTTACTGGTGACTCTAAATATTTGTCATCTTACTCTACTCAGAGATCAACCAGGAATCTTAGCTTACCTCGTCAGGGACCTGGTACCTAGACAGAGTTGGCACTGAATGAATGAGTGAATGAATGTTAGATATTAAAGATCAGACATAAATAAGGTCCATAGGGCCAGAGGGCCAGGGCTGGGCAGCCTGCCAGCTAAGGGATCAGAAGAACCGGAGCTTCCAGGCCCATGTCTTCTGTGTGTCCTTAGATAAATTAGTTAACCTCTCTCAACTTCATTCTATCATAAACAACATTGAGGATTGATAGCTACATGTGTATTGATCTCCTTTATGCAATTTTATCACGTGCAAATGAGCATAAGGGAAAGACCCACCTTGCCAGGTTATTAGAAGGAGCTAACAGATGTGAATATGCAGACAGAAACTGCAAAGGACTTTGAGCAGCTGGCATGATTGGCATTGTGAGGGACAGGTGCTAGGGTTGCTAGGCAACCAAGGTGGATGAATCCAGGGCAGACTTTGGACTCCAGTCAAGTGGTAAGGTGTGGGCATGGTGGGGAGCAAGCGGGCATCATGGCCCTTACCTGTTACTGGCACAGCACAGTCTGTGGTTGTTGGGCAGCTGCAACTATGTTCAATATCAGAGGTTTATCAGCTTATTTCTCCTGGTGATTAAAGGTTAAACCGAGGGGTAGGCATGAGCTAGCACACGGTGGGAGTGACCCTTGGCAGGTAGGATGCTGTTGGCAGTAAAGGGTTCTCAGGTCTGGGCAGCTAGGGCAGGCCTGCCCACTCCAAGACAAAAGGCACAAACAGGAGACCCGAGCTGAGCACATTTTCGAGATGGGGCATAACTTTAAGTGGGTGCTGCGGGGTAAGTGGGAGTTTAGTGAATGGGTAGTAAGGGTCTAGGAGAGAAAGGAAGTGCAGGAAGAACAGAATTAGGTATAAAAGATCAAGATATACTCTTGAGGGTATATGTGTCCTTGTAAAGAGCCTTGTCTACTCTCAGAAGGACCTAGGACGTTATCTGAAAGATAGGAGTGGATGAAGAGGGACCCTTGAGGGTTTTAGGCAGAGAGAAGGACATGGTAGGAGCAGTAAGAACATGTTTTTATGAAAAGATCACTCTGTTGCTACCCTATGTCATGTTAAAAAATGACCACTAGTATTTGTACATGCTTAGAATAAACCTCTGGATCAAGAACTCTTACCCTTCCCCCCTCCCTTGTTTTTAAGCCAGGACCCTTTTGGGACCCTTCTGAGCCCTTACTAGGAGAATGTTTTTAAGTGCATTTTATGATACCTAGGACCACAAAGGCAATAAATTAGACTGAAACATGAACAAATGTGCAAGTTAGTGACCGGCAGCCTCTAATGAGACCTTCAGTTCTCTAGCAACTACTGTTCTTTCAAAGTCCTGATGAAAGTAAACAATATTTTAAGATGTCTTCAACAACTCTAACATATTGTGAAACACCTGTGGTCACCATCGGGTTGTCACAGGCACTTGCCACTTGGTTGTATTTGATTATCTACATCCAAAACATTACTGAGAATACCATGGACTGCTAGGAAAACAAATAGATTTGTCCTGGAGAGGGTTAAACCGGGTGGCTCCTTGGAGGCAAGGATTCTGAGGCTCCGTCTAACTTACTTCGGACATGTAGTGAGGAGAGACCGGTCCTTGGAGAGGGACATCATGCTTGGGAGGGTGGAGGGACGGCGCAGGAGAGGAAGGCCCTCTATGAGGTGGATTGATTCAGTGACTGGGATAATTGGGATGGGAGTGTCAGAGACAGTGCGATTGGCACAGGACAGAGTGGAGTTTAGGGCTGTTGTACATAGGGTCGCTATGAGTTGCAGGCGACTCGACGGCACATAACAACAACAACAACAACAACAACAACATCCAAAACAGGACGAAAGGGTTCATTTTCTTAGACACCACTATTCACCAGCCCCTGACAAATGAAGGTGCCTACACAATGTAACCAAACGCTGCCAGCCCCACGGTTGACTGCAGAGCCACAGGGTTTTCACTGACTGATTTTTGGGAGTAGATTGCCAGGCCTTTCTTCCTAGTCCATCTTAGTCTGGAAACTACTGTTGTTGTGTACTGTCGAGTTGGAATGGACCCATAGCTGATCCTCTGGTGGGTTTTCAGAAGCAGTGAATCGTACGGGACGAGATTATCCCCGAGTGACTTCACTATTGCAACACAGTTTTTTTCCACTAGGCCACCAGAGCTCCCCCATCTGGAATCTGTTGTTATGTGCCATTGAGTCGTTTGCGACTCATAGCAACCCTATGTACAACAGCCCTAAACCCTGCTCTATCCTGTGCCAATCGCACTGCCTCTGACACACCCATCCCGAGTACCCCAGTCACTGAATCAATCCATCTCATAGAGGGTCTTCCTGTCTTGTGCCATCCCTCCACCCTCCCAAGCATGATGTCCCTCTCCAGGGACCTGTCCCTCCTTGCAACATGCTCAAAGTATGTCAGACGAAGCCCCAGAATCCTTGCCTCCAAGGAGTTGCTTGGTTTAATCCTCTCCAGGATGAATCTGTTTGTTTTCTTGGCAGTCCATGGTACATTCAATACTCTTCTCCAGCACCACAGCTCAAAGGCATCAATTCTCCTTCTGTCCTCCCTAGTTATTGTCCAACTCTCTGATGCATAACAAGTGATTGCAACTAGCTCACCTGAATTCTTTACTGTGTTATAGCGACACACAGGCCTCCACTGGCACAGAGGTGATGACTATAGGCACATGGGCTGGGAATCCAAACCGGCTCTCCTACACGGAAGGTGAGAATTCTACCATTGAACCACCACTACCCTCTCTTTATAGGTTAGTGACAAAATGTACTTCTAGTCACCAATTTTCAGACCTCCTGAATTATTTTTGTGAAGCCCCAAGAGTTAAGAACCCCTGCATTGGAACGAGACACACCGTGCTGCTCCTTGGGTCCCTGGGGAGGGGTACTGGGGAATGGAAGGGTCGAGCAGGAGGGAGACCACCATTTCGCACTTTTGAACTATGTGCATGTGTTAGCCGCTTAGATGCACACACCAACTGAAATAAGAACAAGACGCTTACACCAACTGCAGCCTGGCAGAGGAATGAGAAGACACAGGCTGGGAGGTCAGGAGACTGCAGGAGGTCCAGCCAAGTGACAACTACAGCTCAGGGGAATCATGGCAGAGAAAGGAGAGAAAGACGAGGCTTGAGTCCAGAGACACAGGAGCCAGGAGAGATGGGCCTTGGGCAATGGGTTGCATCTAGAGTGAAGCAAGAAAGGGAGGAACCAAGACTAACATCTAATTTCCTGTCCTGGCACTAGGGCATGGCAGCCCCCCTGAGCTGGGACCACCAGAAGAGGAACCGAGTTGAAGGGACTGAGGAAGGAGACACAGAGTGAGAGGGGGAGGAGGGCTAATAAGGCAAATGCTAATACAACAAGGAAGCTCTAGTGGCTTAGTGGTAAGAAATTGCACTGCAAACACAAAGGTACACAGTTCTAATTCACTAGTTGGTAGGTGGGAGAAAAGATGGGTATTCTTCTCCTATGAGATTTACTGCCTTTGGAAGCTCACCAGAGTTGTGAGTGAGTTCCAACTCAATGGCATACAACAACAACGAGAGACTGGATATACAAACAAACAACAGCCAGATCATGTCTGAAAAGAAAACTGGCCCACAACTGCCTCTGTAGCAATTGGCCCCACAGAGTCTGGATTTGGCTAATAGCAGCAACTGTGCTTAATTTCTGCTCCCACAGCTGCTAATTGAAAGGTTGGAGGTAAGAGTCTATCCAGACCCCTAGGAAGAAATACGTGGCAAACTCCTTCTGCAAGAACAACCTCTGGAAATTCTGGGAAAGACTGTTTACTCTGACTCACGTGAGTTGGAAATGACTGGGTAGCAACTGGTTTTCTTCTAACACGTCATCAACCAGCGAAGGCAAATGTGGCCCCAGGTGAATGACGCAGGGTGCCCCACTTCTGGTCTCTCTCCTCCACCTTCCCCACATCGACAGCCTTTGAACAGGACACACTTGAACTCCTTTCTTCTCCTGTTAGGAAGCTTCCCCCTGCACCCCCAAAAGCCTGCCTTTGTGACTGTACCAAACTAGGAATAGCAGCCCTGCCTCGCGGGCCTTTGTGGACTCTTGTTTGAGTGATTTTCCTTTCTTTCCACACCTTTACGTAAACTACTAAGAAGTGGTGTGATGGTTAAGTGTTTGTTCACTAATTGAAAGGTTGGCAGTTTGAACCCAGCCAGCAACTGATGAGAGAAAAGATTTGGTGACTAGCATCTGTAAAACTTCAAAAAAGGAAAACTCAACTTCACTGCTATGAAGTCAAAACCAACTCATAGCTTAGCTTCCATTGGGTTCCCAATGCTGTAAATTGCATGAGAGGAGATTTTTCTCCCATGGAGCTGTTGGTGGATTTGAACCACTAGAAAGGTGAGAGGTGAGTGGTGCAACTCCTTATGGAGTAGGCCACCAGAGGAGTCTCTGTAAAATCTGTTGTTGTTATGTGCTGTCGAGTTGGCTGCATATGTACAATCACTCTGAACCCTGCCCTATCCTGAGCCAGTCTCACTGTCTCCAACATACCTACTCCCATTCAATCCATTTTATCCTGAGTCTTCTTCTCCTGTGCTGTCCCTCCACCCTTCCAAGCATCATGTCCTTCAAGGACTGGTCTCTCCTGGCCATGTGCCCAAAGTATGTGACATTGAGTCGCCTGTGCTGTACAGTGACCCTATGTACATCAGCTCTGAACCCTTCCCTGTCCTGAGCCTGTCTCACCAATACCCACACGCCAACACTCATTGCCCCAGTTACTATATCAATCCATTTCACTGGGGTCTCCCTCTCCTGCACTGTCCGTCTACCATTCCGAGCTTGATGCCCTTCTTCAAGGACCGATCTCTCCTGGCCACATGCCCAAAATAAGTGAGGGGGAGCTTCAAAATCCTAGCCTCCAAGGAGAAACTTAGTTTCACTCTTCTCCAAGAGAGACCTGTTTGTTTTCTTGGAAGTCTATGACTCTTCTCCAGCACAAATCAAAGGCATCAGGCATCTATTCTTCTTTCTGTCATCCTTAGTCATTGTCCAGCTCTCTGATGCAGTTTAGGAAACCCTCTAAGACAGTTCTAAGGGAACACTGGTGACTTAGTGCTAAGGAATTATTCTGCCAATCCAGAGGTTTGCAGTTCATATCCGCCAGCTACTCCCTGGGAAAAAAGATTGTCAGTCTATATGATTTACTTTCTCTAACAGCCCGCTGGAGGGTCAGCTTGGAGTGGGTTCTGACTCAACAGTACTCAGCAACAACAACATGGAAAAGTTCAACTGACTGTCACATCCAACTTAGAGGCACACAACATGGAAATGACTCTTGTTACATCATTGTTACATTATTTTCTGTTTTAACAGGCCAAAGGTTGACAATAGGTTTCCGAGTGTCAGAGAAAATAAAAAGTAGGGTGTCAACGTTGTACCTGGCAGGTCCACTAGCAAAACAGTGGAGCAATGAAGTCATCCCCACAGCACATCGCTATTTAAATTTCACAACAGTCTGAAGCCAGATGATACCCAGGAAATCTTGATTGCAAATCAGCTTTCTACCTAGATAAATGTGGACTATTATTTGATTATTTGAGGGCAAAATCCAAACTGTGGAAGTTTCTCCCTATTCCAGGAATCCTGGTTGTTTTTGTTTTAAAGAGGAAGGGATTTTACTCAACTGGCCGGAGCTGCAGCAGGATTAACATTCTTCTCCCTCATCTGTTTCAATGCAGTATACATAATTTATCCCATCTTTCTCAGTCTCCCCCCCAACCCCTACGTCAGTCCCATTTTACAACAGTGGCACTATGCAGTATTTGTCCTTTTGTGACTGAGATACTTCACTCAGCATAATGTCCTCCAGGGTCATCCATTTTGAATAATATTTCATGAGTTCCTTGTTTTTCAATGTGCAGCATAGTATTCCTTTGTATGAATACACCACAGCTTCTCTATCCATTCGTTTGTTGATGGGCACTTAGGTTGTTTCCAACTCTTTGGTATTGTGAACAAAGCTACGATAAACATGGTTGTGCGTTCACATTGTTGTTGTTTTTGTTAGGTGCCATGTAGGTGACTGCTACTCTCAGAAACTCTGTGTCCAACAGACTGAAATCTTGCCTCATTCTGTGTCATTCTCACTACCTCAAGTTGTGCTCAGATCTGCTGTTGAAGTCACTGTTCCTATCCATCTAGTAGAGGGTCCTCCTCTCCTTCACTGACACCCCTCCCACACCTTTCAAATCATGCCCTGCTCTTCCCAAAACAGACCTCTCTTGACAACATGCCCAAAGTTTGTGAGACAAGCGTCTCACAATTTTTGCTTCTAAGGAGCACTCTGGCCTCACATCATCTGACAGATTTGTTTGTTCTTTTGGCAGCCCATAGTGTATACTCAACACTCTGCCAACACAATTCAAAGACGCCAGTTCTTCTTCAGTTTTCCTCATTCACTGTCCAACTTTGACAAGCACACAAAGCAATTGACACTATGCTGGCTTGGGTCAGAAGCCCTTTAGTTTAAGGTTCACCAGGCACCTGGCGAGCTGATTAGATCAGGTCATCTACACAACAGAGGTGAGAGCTTAGAGAAACTATTTTTTTTTCATTATTATTTTGTTTGTATGTGTACCGTCAAATTGCATCTAACAGGTACAGGAGGAGATAGCCCCTCCTTCTACAGCAGAGCTTCTGGTGGATTCAAACTGCTTACCTCTGGGATTGCAGTGCAGCTTCTTGCCACTAGGCCACCAGAGCTCCCTAGAGAAACTCTTTTAAGATCACAAACCTTGTACCTGCTCTGGAATGGATTTTAACATAGGATCCTCTAGTTCCAAAATCCATGTTTTGCTCACTGGACTCTGCCTTCTTAACCAAGAGCCAGGAAATCTCAAAAGATAGGGGTGTGGGAGTGTGGGCAGGCAACCAAAGAGACTGATGCCAGAACTGAAGTCCAAATTCCTTTTACAGTCTCATACCCACAGTGAATCATCCAAATCCTTATCTGCTTCAGGGCTTCAGGTAGAGCTGGACTGTGGGCCACTTTAAAGTGATGAAGATTTCAAGCCAGCACTCCCTCTGTTCCTTCATCCTGGGAACACACTACCATAAGGAACTTTTCCCTTCTGTTCTTATGGTAAATATAGCATGGATTTCAGCCAAGCCCTCTCTCAACAAACATACAATAATGCTTTCACAAATAATTCTCATTGGAGTCCAGGAGGCATTTTCCACACTCCCTCTCTCCACCCACTGTACTCTTCAATCCTGTGACATTCCCCCCTCCCCACCCTCAGCACCCCGTCCCCTCCCCTTCCCTCTTTGTATGTCCATACTGATGTCACTGTTTATCCTTTTAACAATAATGATCTGATACAGTATTCATTCTTATGTGCCTGAGTTAGTTCACTCGTTACAATGGTCTCTAGCCTCTCTAATGTTACATAGTAATTTTCAAAATCATTACTCCTGAGTGTTAAATAGTATTCCCATCATGTGACTGTACCACAGTGTCTCAACCCAGCCATTTGTTGATGAGAATTTGGGCTGTTTCCATGTTCTTGCTATTGGGATTAATACTGCTATGAACATTGGTGTACATATCTTTGTAAACACGCAACAATGAATGAATGAAAATCTAACTTTTCTGTAAATTTTTGCTAAAACAGTAATTTTTTTTTAAATCTCTGCATCTCAGTTCTATTTTCCTTGGGGCATAATTCCTAGCAATGGTGTAACTGGGTCACATGGAATCTCTATGTTCAGCTTTTTGAGGGCACACCAAACTGCCTTCCAGAGTGGTTGTATTATTTCACAATCCCGCCAACAATGCATGAGAGCTCCAATCTCTCCACACCCTCGTCAATATTTGTTGCTTGCTGTCCTGTTAAACTTTGCTACTGTTACTGGGGTGAGATCGAATCTTATTGTAGTTTTGATCTGCATCTTTCTTATTGCCAGTGATTTTGAGCATTTCTTCATGTGTCTGTTGCCTATCTGAATGTCTTCCTCTGTGAAAGGTCTTTTCACATATTTTGCCCATTTTGTGATTGATCAGGATTTTTCTTGCAGAGGCCCTGTAGGATTCTGTAAATTTTCATCAAGAGATCATTGTCTGAGATACCATGGACAAATGTCTTCCTCCTAGTCCATTAGTTTTATTTTATTTTCACACTATTGAAAAAGTTTTTGAGGCACACAGGAACTTCACCATTAGAATTCCCCATTCATCGATGTTATCCTCTCCTGGTTGTGCATTTCTGGCTGTATTTGTCACCCTCTTTTTTCCACAGGCCAGGCCTTCTGTATTTCCTCTCATTTTGTCTCTTATGATCTTTACAGTTTGGGGCTTTACTTCTAAGTCTCTGATCCATCTTGTGTTGATTTTGTGTATGGTATGAGATATGGATCCTGTCTCAGATCTCTGCAGGCAGAAGTCCAGTTTCACCAGCACTATTAATTGAAGAGGTTGTCACTCAGGAGGCATTTTTAAACTCTTCACTTGATGGCTTTTTGGCCTTGTCATTGAACAAGCCATTTCACACTCTGAACCTCCATCATCTTATCTACAAAATAGGAAAAACACCTATCCGCAAAGTTGTTAGGGAACCAAGGGAGTTTTAAACCATGAATCAGTTTAGGTTACTCTTGTGCTTAAAACCACTCAGGGCTGCTCCTTGCCCTCAGGGTAAAATCTCCATTCCTTCCATGGTCCCTTAGGCCTGACATTGACCTTTTCCTCTCCAAACTTGAGTTAATTTTAGAGATTCTGGATTTCCATTCATTCATTGTTGCATTTTTCTCCCTGCCCATCCCTCCCCTCCAGTTTGCTCTTCTCTTTGAAAAGTGAAAGAAAAATTCTTTCATTGTTATACAATCCCTCCCCCCAAGTCCACTCCACTATGTATCCTTCGTTCAGGACTCATGTCATGACAATAATACCTAGTCATATATACCTTTTAAATGGTTCTCTCTCTCATCTGTTTCAATGCAGTATACATAATTTATCCCATCTTTCTTAGTCTCTTTCCCAATGTCAGTCCTGATTTACAACAGTGGCACTATGCAGTATTTGTCCTTTTGTGACTGACTAAGATATTTCACTCAGCATAATGTCCTCCAGGGTCATCCATTTTGAATAATATTGCATGAGTTCCTTGTTTTTCAATGCAGTGTAGTATTCCATTGTGTGACTATACCACAGCTTCTCTATCCATTCGTTTGTTGATGGGCACTTGGGTTGTTTCTAGCTCTTTGCTATTGTGAACAAAGCCGTGATAAACATGAGTGTGTATATATCTGCTTGGGTGGCAGTTATGGTCTCTTTGGGGTATATTCCCAGTAGTGGAATTGCTGGGTCAAATGTTATTTCTGTTTGCGACTTTTTGAGAAAGCGCCATACAGCCTTCCACAGTGGTTGCACCATTTTACACTCCCACCAACAATGAATAAGGGTTCCAGTTTTGCTGCAACCTCACCAGCATTTTTTGCTTGCTGTTCTGTTAAATTTTGTTATTCTTACTTGGCTGAGATGACATCTCATAGTTGTTTTGTCCCTCTCCTCTCTTAGGTTGCCCTGTCCTTGTTTATCTTACCACCTTGCCAAGCTCACCCCTGGCTCTGGGGCCTTTGCACTTGCTATGTTTTCTGCCTGGACAATCCTTTGCCCAGAGCTATGCTTCACTGGTTCTTTCTTGCCTTTCAGGTCCTCTGCTAAACCAGGAGGTCTTCCCCAAGCAGAGCCACTCCACTGAGCCATTGTCCTGCTGCATTGCTGGGAAGGCATGTTTTTTTGTCTGCCTCTTCACCTGACCTCATCCTTATATGAGAGATCAGGGAAGGCATTTATTCTGCCCTGAGCAGTCCTTCTCCTCCCTTGAACAGTTTCTTTCATATAATTAAAAATAAACCAGTTGCCACAGAGTTGACTCTGACTCATTGGCAACACTGAGGTACCAGTAGAACGGCTCTCCATGGTGCTCACTGCTCACTCTAGAGGCTGGTTTTTTGGAAGTAGGTTGCCAGGCCTTTCTACTCGGGCATCTGTGAGTCGATTTGAACCGCCAGCATTTTAGAGAGCAGCTGATCCTCCAGCAGTGTGCAGAGGCAGTAAACCACACAAGAAGAGATAGTCCATCTTTCTTCAGTGGAGCAGCTGGTGGATTTGAACTGCATACTTTTGTGCTGGCAGCATAACTCTTTGCTACTAAGCTACCTGAGCTCCCTACCATCCGCTGGTAACCGCTAGCATGTCAAAGATTCTCTGGCTATCCTGTGAACAAATCTATTTTTAGTTCCTAAACCTTAACCTTGGTTCAACTTCTCCTGAGCTGCCCTCTGCTGACACCTCTGACTGTTGAAATCTCACCCAGCCTTGAAAGCCCAACTTAAATACTACCTGCTCTAGACTCTCCCCTGACTCAGTTGGAAGAAAGTGATGCCTCTTCACACCTTCTGCAGCCTTCAGGCTAGACCACTGTTCAGGTACAAACACCAATCTGATCTCCCAGGCTGTAGAATTCTGTTTCTGTTACTCCTGGCAGCACAGAGCAAGAACTGTTTAGATGCACCTGACTGGAGGGTGTTTTTAAGGATAGCTGTCTGGAAATGTGAATGGATGGATCAAGAGATGGATTACAATATAATATCACCCTCTCTCCCCAGACAATGCAAACAGAGAACTCCAAACCCTAGGTCTAGACTTTGTTCTGTTTTGGCTGGGATTTTAGGTTAATTGCTTTACCACTCTAAGCCTCAGTTTATGTGTCTGTAAAGCAGAGGTTATTATGAGGAATAAATAACCTATTGCTTTGAAGTGCTTTACATACCACCTAGTGTATCAATAGGGAGCTCTGATGGCCTCCTTCATACGCAGTTGTGCTGCTAACCCAAAGAGCATGCCTCTCTGGTGGTTCAAATCCACCTGCAGCTTCACTGCAGAAAGATGGGCAATCTCTTCCTCTGTAATTTACAACCTTGGAAATTCAGTGAAGGGTCAGCTATGAGTTGGTCTGACTCAACAGCCATGAGAGTTGAGCATATTATTAAAGGACAATATCATTATTATTATTATTTATTATTATGAACACAAGTCTGAGCCAAATCTGAAACTCTCTTCTACCTCCACCTTTGAGGGTCAAGGTTGAACTTGGGATACACTTCAGAGATGTTTTGCAGAAATTCCAGACAGGGTCCTCTTTGTTTTCCAAGAAGCTACAACATAATAGGGGCACATCACGGGGGACCTGCTGAATGAAGCAGTAGGTATCTGTTGAGCTATCAAATGATAGGTCTGCAGTCAGAATCCTCTTCAAGGGAGAAAGATGAAACATCTTCTCCATAAAGATTTACAACCTCGAAAACCCATTGGAGTGTCACTATGCATCAGAGTTGATTCCAGGGCAGTGAGATTTGCTTTTGACGGTTTATGCACCAGGCACTGAGGACTCAGCATAGAAGAAGACAAAGCCTCTCCTCTAATGGAGTCAAGGAATGAAGAGAAAATGAGCAAACAACCCTAAAGAAACCAGAACTGCCACCCAAACAGACATATGCACACTCATTTTTATTACTGCACTTTTCAGAATAGCAAAGAGATGGAAGCAACCCAAGTGCCCATCAACAAATGAATAGATAGCGAAACTATGGTATAGTCACACAATGGAATATTACACAGCACTGAAAAACAAGGAACTCAAAATATTCTACAAAATGGGTGACCCTGGAGGACATTATGCTGAGTGAAATATCTCAGTCAAAAAAGGATAAATACTACATAATGCTGCTGTTATAAAACAAGACTGACATGGAGGTTGGGGGAGAACTAAGAAAAGAAGGGATAAATAATGAACACTGCATTTAAATAGATGAGGGAAAGAACTGTCTAAAAGAAATATATGATTAAGTATTATTTGCATGACAACAGTCCAGAATAAGAGGTGCATAGCAAAGTGGACTTGGAAGTAGGGTAGGGGGAGGGAGGGAATTATGCAAAAATAAAAGACTTTTTAAAGAGAAAAGTGAACTTGGAGGGGTAGGGAGGAAAATGTACAATGAATGAATGGAAATCCAAGTTTTCTGTAAACTTTCATGAAAATCAATACTAATAATACTAAAAATAAAGAAAATGAGTAAACATTTGCTTTCAAAAGCATGTTTTATAAAGTAACAGAGTTATATGATAAAGATGACTGACTTAGAAGCCCTAGCCTAGGTCATAAATAGGTTTGTAATATAGCCAGAAATGTACAACCAAGAGAGAATAAAATTGATGAATGAGTCCTTCTAAAAAGTAAGTACCTCACAGTTGTTTTGATTTGCATCTTTCTTTGAGCTAAGGATTTTGAATATTCATGTGCTTGTTCGCAATCTGAATGCCTTCTTGGGTGAAGTATCTGTTCATATATCCTGTGCCCATTTTTCAATTGAGTTATTTACCTTTATCTTGATGTGGTCCTTGAGCATTTTATAAATTCTACATATAAGTCCCTTGTCTGATATGTAATTTCCAAATATTTTTTCCCAATCTATGGCTTCCCTTTTTACCCTGTTGAAGAAGTTTTTGGATGTGCAGAGGAATTTGATTCTTAGAAGGTCATAATGTATACTGCATTGAAACAGATGAGGGAGAGAACTGCTTAAAAGGGATATATGATTAGATATTATTGTCATGACAGAAGTCCAGAATGAAGGCTACACAGTGGAGTGGACTTGGAAGGGAGGGATTGTATAACAATGAAAGAATTTTTCTTTTACTTTTTAAAGAGAAGAGCGAATTGGGAGGAGGGGTGGACAGGGAGAAAAGTGTAACAGTGAATGAATGGAAACCCTAAGTCTCTGTAAACTTCATTAAAATTAATTAAAAAAATAAAAATGAAGTACCTGTGTGCATTAAAAACTTTTCCCCAACAAAGAGAAAAGAAAACTGATAGACTAGGGGAAAAACATTTATCAATGACATCTCAGACAAGGGAGGGTCTCATATCGAAAGTTTACAGACTATTTTAGGGCCTCCACAAGGAAAAGACTGATAACCCAATCACAAAATGGGCAAAATGGGCATGGAAAGACTTTTCACAAAGGAAGATATTTGTATGGCCAATAGACACATGAGAAGATGCTCAAAATCAGTGGCCATTAGAGAGAGGAGATGCAGATCAACACCACAACGAGATACCATCCCATCCCAATAACAGAAGCAAAGTTTATTAGGACAAGCAACAAATGTTGGAGAGGATGGGGAGAGATTAAAACTTTGATGCACTGCTGGTGGGATTGTAAAATGGTATACCACCACTCTGGAAGGCAGTTTGGTGTTTCTTCAAAAAGCCAAACACAGAAATTCCATATGACCCAGCTATTCTACTGCTAGGAATATACCTCTGGGGAATCAGAATTGAAACACTAATGGTTATATGTACCCCTATGCTCATAGCAGCATTATTCACAACAGCAAGAAAATTGAAACAGCCCAAGTGTACGTCAAAGAATAGATTGAGAAATTGTGGTACATTTACACAATGGAATACTAGGTGGTACAAAGGAACAATGATGTCATAAAATACTATATAACATGGGAAAGTCTAGAAAGCATGCTGAGTGAACTAATTCAGTCTTGTAAGGATAAATACTGCATCAGATCATTATTGTAAAAACAAAAAGATAACTAGTAAGATGGGTACAAATATCAAAAAAAGGAGGGAGATAAGGGGAAGGGGGCAGGTAAAGGTGAAGGGTGGAAAGAAATAGGATGGCAGAGTTTAGTGGGCAGATGGGGTGTGAAGGAATAGGGAAGATTCAGTGGTGGTTTGAAAAGGCAGGGTAACAAGAGGCATAGATCAATAGTAATTAATTATATGAAACACAATGTATGTGAAGGATTGTATGAAACCCAATGTAAATGGAAGATTGTATAAAACAAAATGTATATAAATGAAACATAGTGTAAATGAATTGTGGGGGCTGGAGAAGAAAGAGTAAAAGCATAGACGAGATGGAAAGTCCCCGATGGAGCAATAGTTTGCGCTGGATTACTCTGGTGACTGAGTGGTGGAGGGCTGCACTGCCAACCCAAAGACGCTGAGTTCAAATCCACCAGCTGCTCCTTGGGAGAAAGTTGAGCAATCTCTTCCCATGTGATTAACAGCCTCTGAAAACCTACTGGAGAGTCAGCTATGAGTTGGTTCTTACTTGATGACACATAACAACAACAACAACAACAACATTAACCTAACAGGAAAGTCACTCCAGCGTGCGGCACCTCAGCAGCGCGTTAGTTACGCTGAGTAACAATAACCTGTAGGGAGCCCTGGTGGCCTACTGGTAAACAGTTGTGCTGCTAATACAAAGGCAGTCTGAAAGACAATTTTCTCCTGCGCTAGAATAGTTAGTCTCTGAAAACGCACTGGAAGGTCAGCTAGGAATTGGTTGGAAGAGCATAACAACAACAATAATCTAAAGGTCGGCAGTTTGAACGTGCCCAGGGGCACCAGGAAAGACCTGCTGATCGACTTTTGTAAAGTTTGGTTTTGTTAGTGCTGCCGACTTAATTCTGACTCACAAAGACCTCACGTTGTTGTTGTTATGTGCTGTAGAGTCACCTGTGACTCACAATGATCCTATGTACAACAGCCCTAAACCCTGCTCTATCCTGCGCCAATCTCACCATCTCTGACACATTCATCCCCATTACCCCAGTCACCGAATCAATCCATTTCATCGAGGGTCCTCCAATGTCTCCATAGGACTTCAAGGTTATGATCTTGAGGAAGATTGCCAGTTCTTTCTGCAAACTGCCAACCAAGAAACTCTCTAACTCATGGGGTTGCCATAGGTCTGACTAGACAACAAGGAGAGAGTTTGGCAAGGGCAGAACCTTAGGGTGTGAATTTTAGAATAAGTTTGCTAAGGAGTCCCATGAGCTTATTTTATGGTTTGAAAAGAACATCTGGGAGGCTGTGTGGAGAGTGGGGAAGGAAGAGGGACAGAAGCTGAGACATCAGCAAGTGAAGGTGGTAGGAAGTGATTCAATTTCGAGTATTTTTTGTGGACATAGCGTGAATGGGACCGGTGGATGCATATGGGAATGACTGAAAGAGGGGACTCAAGAGCAACTTTGGGGCCAAAGTAAATAGGTTACCTTATTGGTTAATTGTAACTAGATAACGAGTTTGGGACTAAGGTAACTGGGTGGATGGCGGAACCATTCCTTGGGGAATAAGGTTGCAGGCAGGAACTAGCAGGAGAAGACGAGGGGTTTTGGATGTTTTGCATATGCTGTTTACAAGTAAAATACTCAAGTGGAGAAGCTCAGAGTTGGATAATATAAATTAAGACCTTATGGCTACTACAGAATAGAGACGTGTCAGCAAAAAGAGATGCTTTCTAAAGCCTTGAGGAGAATGAGAGGTGATTGGATGGTGCAGATGGTCATGCACTCAACTACTAAACAAAAGATTGCTCTACGATCTCCCCAAAGGTCTCAGCCCTGGAGACGCTGCATATGGGGTCTCCAGCCATAATTCAGAATCAACTCAGTAACAGCCAACAACAATGTGGGGAAGGTGAGGACAGGGAAGAGAGGCAGGATGGTTCCTGCAAAACCTCAGCACGCCTAAGGAGCTGGGTGAGGAGGTTGGGTGGAGGGATCCCAGGACAAGCTCTCCCCAGGGCCGAGAGATGACAATACTGCAAGGAAGGGGGGTGATTGTCTGTGGGTGACAGAAGAAGCTGAAAATGGACCAAGGGGTGTGGTAACCTGAATGGTGAAGGTGACAAGAGTTGACTTGGTTGTCTCGAAGACGGGACAGAAAGTGGGCATGCCGTGTAGACCGCGTGTTTGTGCTGGGTAGACCATGTGTTTGAGGCCTTCTTGATGTAAGGCTGAGCAGAGGACAGATTTGCTTGCTAGCTGGGCAGGTGGTGGGTGGGACCAAGGGAAGCCTTTTATGGGATGGAAGATATTATGGCCTGTCCATGTGCTGATGAGAGAGATCAGGTTGAGAGGGGAATCTGATGATGCAGGAGAAGCAAGATAATTATCAGAGCAAAGTCCGGGGCCGCTATCCAGGGCTCCAGTGGAGGGCTTAGCCTCCCGTGGATAGAACCATAGGACAAGGACGGTCCTGGGTGTGAGGACAGTGAAGCAGTCCAAGGCTGGCAGCAGGCCCAGAGGCCAGGTTTCTTGCCCTGATTCTGCCTCAGCAGGCCGTGTGTGCCACTGGACACATCCTGAATCCTGTCTAACATATGCTTTCCTCCTCAGATAAACACATCCACCCTAATCCAGCTGAAAACTCACAGTACGGGTCCCCAGCATAGAGAAGCCCCTGGCTTGAGTCTGAGATGAAGCTCATCTTAGGGGTCAACCAGGACCTGTCATTCACCAGGTATCAGAGCCTGAACCACCATCACCTTAGGGCACCATAAGCCCATAAACCTTCTCTGTGCCAAATGGCAGAAAATGCTGTCAAATGCTGTCTAGGAGTGTGGGTGGTGCTTAGGGCCAGACTGTTTGCAGAGGCAGGTAGGTGCAGAGCGGACAGCATAGGCTGCTTTACCAGACCACAGCCCCCTCTGCCTCTGCCACTTCCTACCTGGCTGACTCCTCAGAGGCTCGAGCTGTCTGGCCCTTCCCCACTGCTGGGCCCTTCTCAAAGTCATAATCCTGTGCTCTTAGAGGGGTCCCTGCTTTGGGTTATATTCAAGCTGCAGAAAACCAGGATCTGCCCCCAGGCCTTGCGTAAGTGATGTAACTTCACCTTCCTTGTCTGGAAAACGATTCATCAGAACCTGCCTCCCAAGGTGGGGGAAGGGTCACTGGGCTGGCAGGACAGGTGATGGCTCAGGTTAACGGGCGACTCCTGCTGCTGAGGGTGGGAAGGACAATGACTGGCTGTGCCCAGCTGCCTCGAGCCTGGGGCACAGTCTCTGTGGTGCCCACTGGCAGAGGCCCCCTCTTTTAATGTTTACTTGTCCTTCCCAGTGGAGATATATAT
>NW_006399844.1:7342809-7374432 GCF_000299155.1 Elephantulus edwardii | reverse complement strand
ATATATATAGTTAAAGGCACAAAGTTCCAGAGGCCATTTTTCCTCCTACTCCTCTTAACTCTCACCCCCCAGTCTCCAAACTGCTTCTCCTCTGGAGTCATCATCAGTCTCCCTTCTCTCCCACTGACCTGCTCCCAGGCATGGAGTAGATAACAATTCCCACACTCCACCTCCTGCAGCTCCTTGACAGCACTGGTTTCCTGCTTCCTAAGACGATCAATTTCAAGTGCACCCACGCAACTCACATTGGCACTTACAGGGTGCCCAGCAAAAGCCTTCAGGAGGACCAGGCGTTTCTGGTCTCATTGCCAGGAGAGGCGGACGAGATTTGCTGGTTGCTAAGGATGTCAAGCCCCATCTCAGTCGGCTCCCTTCCCGGTCACTTGGAGCCCATTTGTGCCCAAACCCCCAGTTCTTACCTTGGTGCGGATGAGGATGGGCAGAGGCAGCAGGACAATGGGCAGGAGCAGCACAAATAGGTAGGAGCGATAGGCCCACAGAGCCTGCCACCAGGTGGCCATGGTGTGGACCAGCTAGGCCTGTGGCACGGGGCACCTGAAGGGAGTCAGCGAGCAGATGCGGCTGTGAGTGGCCCAGGGCAGGTGAGAAGCTTATATAAAGCCAGCTAAGTGTTAACCATTGACCCACTCTGGCAATCAGAGTGGTTTTGGAGTCCAGGAGGTGAGAATAAAGAGGAGGGACCTGTAGGAAGAGTAAAGATCAGGAAGCCTTCGCAAAGGAAAGGAGGGGGAAAGAACCAGGAATGAAAAACTTCAGGTTCTTCTGAGAAGTTAAGCCCAGAGTTAACTCCTTCTGCTCGTGACTGCAAGAGGTTGGAAGAGAAAGGGCACCTCCTGGTAAGACCTCCAGGCTCTCTTCCCAGACCAGACACGCCCCTCTCCTTTTGTTTCCCAAGCCAACTTCCAATCTAAGCAGTTTATACAGGACCCCGCCTGAGATGGTCCCTCCCACACAGCCTCTCCTGCCTTCCAGGATTTTCCAGATTAAGATTGGCCAAACCCTTCCTTGTCTTTCCAGGTATTGAGGAAACTAGTACTAACCACCACTTACTTGCTGAGTGGGGAGGTTGAGTCTTTGGGAGAAAGGTGG
The DNA here is from genome assembly GCF_000299155.1 of Elephantulus edwardii. Classification (NCBI taxonomy): domain Eukaryota; kingdom Metazoa; phylum Chordata; class Mammalia; order Macroscelidea; family Macroscelididae; genus Elephantulus; species Elephantulus edwardii. Next base: position 7,373,322 of record NW_006399844.1, on the reverse strand, counting down.
GCAGTCTCCTCCTCAAAGATTCCTAGCCTTGGGAGCTGGATGGAGGGTTGATAGGTAGAAATGGACTTGACAGTAGGGCAGTGGCGTTTCTCTGGTGAGTTCTTCTCAGTCACTAACAATGTAATTCAGTGTGTGAAAGAACAATTTTGTTGTTAGCTTTGTATAACCTAAGATAATCTATTTAAGTGTTTCATAGGTATATTTATCACACAATCTGTGATTAAAATAGCGAATCAACATTTCCGGGGATTCTGTAAGGAGCTCTGGGGGTACACTGTTGGACTGCTAACCAAAAGGTCAACCACAGGGGAGAGAGGATGACACAGTGAGTTAATGCACCAAGTGACACCAACCGCAGTGACATCTCAGTGACTCCCCCATTCTGTCACAATATCTTCCTATTGTGAGACTCGAATTAAACAACTGATGACATACTCACCAGTGATGTATGGTAGGCACACAATACAGGCTTGTTTCTTTCAGCTTTACTTTCCTTCCCACACCGCAAACTACCACTGAGCACTAGCAAAGATGGTCTCATATTTTGTACCTCTGAGATTACAGTGCAGCTTCTTGCCACTAGGCCACCAGAGCTCCTTAAAGAGCTTACAAACTTTAAAAAAAACTTTTTAAATTTTATTATTTTTTGTGAGTGTACCATCAAATCGGATCTGACTGGTACAGGAGGAGATTGCCCCTCCTTCTCCAGGGAAGCATCTGGTGGATTTGAACACCTCGCCTCAGGGATTACAGTGCAGTTTCTTGCCACTAGGCCACCAGGGCTCCCTGGTCTCATATTTTGTAAATATGCTGTCTCTCCACTTATTCATCCATCCATCCATCCATCCATCCATCCATCCATCCATCCATCTGTCCATTTATCTGTCTATCTATCTACCCATCCACCAAGCCCTGTCTGAGGTCATTTGTGCATTTAACTCTGTGATCAAGGCTAAGGATCCATACTTGGCTAAAAGAAGAACATGCTGAGGCTGCTCGTAACAACTAATGTTTGCTCAGCATTTAATATAAGCTGGTTAGTGTCCTGTTTCATTTATTCTGTCCCGCTGTGCTGTGATATGATAGAGCACCTTTATAAAGCCTTCTCAGCCATGTTCTTACAATATTTGCCAAATGACTGGGTGGTTGTTGTGAACCATTGAGTAAGAACTGACTCATAGCTGACCCTCCAGAGGATTTTCGGAGGCTGTAAACCTCACGAGAGGAGATTGCCCATCTTTCTTCTGCAGAGCAGCTGGTGGATTCAAACCGCTTGCCTTTGGGTTGACAGTGCAGCTTCTTACCACTAGGCCACCAGCAGTCCTTAAATGATCGAGTGATGCTGTACAAATGTTTGTGGCCCACTTAGGGGACTGGAGGGCTTGCTGATAATGCAAACAAGATGCAGGGACCCTGTGGGGAGTGGGGTGGAAGGTACTTGTCTGTTGTCAGTCTGATTAGAGCTTTTGTCTCTTGGTATTCTACCCTCCTCACCCCACACTGGACACAGTAGGTGCACAAAGCACCATTCTGACCCTTGTCAGGGTGTGAGTTCTGACCCTTGTCAGAGTGTGACAAGTATAAGTGCCAAGATTAGAAAGCAGGGTGTCAGGGAAGATGTTTCTGGCAGTGAACCCAGCTCGGGCAAAGGTGGAGCTCAGTGGAATTTAGAGAACAGAAAGTTCTGTGGGGTTGGAACACAGGTTTGTGGAGAGGTAGTCTTGAGCACTGACAACTACATCTCTAGGGTGAACAATAGTGTGGCCTGGGCTATTCTGCTGGGCGGGAAAGTCCTGGAGGCAGTGGGGTCTGTGTTGGAGATATCACATTGCCTTTTGCACGAGTGAGCCAGAGACATGGTGGGTTCAAGGCTCAGGGCTCCAGGCCAGGCCAGACTGTGTATGCAAAGCTACAATAAGACAGGACAGAGTGGCCACCTCCTCCCCCATCCAGACCTTGGCCCCTCTGTTCCCAGAGTCAGTTTGCCACCGGCTCAGGGCTAGCTGAGGAAAAAAGTCCAGAAGCACAGGGATAGACAAAGGGTTTCAGACACTCAGGACAATACCCCAATTCCATCTCACTGTGAAGGCCTATCCTGTGGCCCGAGGCTTTGAGAACCTCAAAGCAAGCAGGTCTGGGCCTCACCAAAGAGGAACAACATCCAAGCGTATACCCTGAACCTCAGTTACTCTGTTAATCCTGGAATGAGGCTCAGAGAAGTGCTTTTACTTGTCCTAGGCTGCAAACCCTGTGAACACTTGAGAGTTTCTTTTCCAAGACTGCCTGTGCCCTTTGCCCAACCCTCCTCAACCCGGGCTCCTTCCATGGAGCTGGGACAAAAGTCAGCTTCCAAAGTAGATAGCTCTCCTGAGCCCTGCCCACCCCTGACTTGACATCTTCTTGGTCCTAGACTTGGCCCTCTGTTAGGAATCTTCACATACTAGACCCCAAGTGATCAGTAGACATCAAAGACAGTGTTCGGAGGCCAACGGGAAGCCTCCAGCAGGCCCAAGCACTATAATAACTTACTAGCAGAAATGTTGGAGGTCAGAACATGTCTATTGGTGCCTCAGGTGACAGGCTTGAGGATCTATTTTAAAACACTCATACCCTTGAATATCCTAAGGAGTAGTTGTTCTCTGCATAAAGGATGGCCAAGCAGGATCACCTCAACAGCCACCAACAATAACAGTGAGCTGGCAATTTCAGCCAGAATCCTACGCTGCTAATGAGACTCCAGGTTCAGGCCAGGTTTACTCAAGTCTCCAACCCAACTCTCCCTACCCCTTTGCCTTCAATAAGTATAGCCAGTATCTGTGTACTTGCTCATGGCTCCTAATGGACTGTGTAACTTGGGGCAGGGGCTGTGGCCATCCTCCTTCAGTCTCTGCAGGGACTTTCTTGAAGGAGATCCCTGCACTACCCGGGGAGGAGTCAGGAATAAAACTCACTTGCACTTTGACCATTGATTCTACTGGAGAAGGTCATCAAAGAATAGCTGAGAAAATCTCAGGGGCAAAGGAGATGGGACTGCTTTCCCTCAGAAGCAGGTAGCTGATAAGATAAAGATAGGGCCAAGGTTTGGGGATGGGGCTTGAGGGTGCCTCTTAAGACATTCAGAGCCCAGCACAGGGGATGGAATTCAGACAGCAAACCCCTGAGAGAGTCTGAAATTGAGCAGTTTGGGCCTGAGGGTTACCTGGGCACAAAACAAGTGGCCACTGGGAAGTAGAAATGACAGGACTTATTGCATAGCACTAGAAATAGTATGGAAACCCTGGAACCATTCAGCTAAGAAAAGATAGGGACAGAGAAGGTGTCCTCATATCCTTAATTGAAGAAGAGAACAGAGATATGATTTTTTTCTCTTTCTTAAAAATTTTTCCTTTTATTTTTTAAATTAATTTTAATGACCATTTACAGAGATTTTGAATTTCCATACATTCATTGTTGCATTTTTCTCCCTGCCCACCCCTCCCCCCAGTTTGCTCTTCTCTTTGAAAAGTAAAAGAAAAATTCTTTCATTGATATACAATCCCCCCCTCCTGCCCCAAGCACATTCCACTATGCAACCTTCATTCTGGACTCTTGTCATAACTATAATACCCAATCATGTATCACATTCAAACAGTTCACTCCCTCATCTGTTTCAATGCAGTATACATACTTTATCCCATCTTTCTCAGTCTCACTCCTAACTTGATGCCAGTCCCGTTCTATAATAGTGGCACCATGCTGCATCTGTCCTTTTGTGACTGAGGTATTTCACTCAGCATAATGTCCTCCAGGGTCACCCATTTTGAATAATATTGCATGAATTCCTTGTTTTTCAATGCAGTGTAGTATTCCATTGTGTGAATATACCACTGCTTCTCTATCCATTCGTTTGTTGATGGGCACTTAGGTTGTTTCCAATTATTTGCTGTTGTGAACAAAGCCACAATAAATATGGGTGTGCATATATCTGCCTGGGTAATAGATATGGGTTTTTTTTTTAGAGTATATTGCCAGTAATGGAATTGCTGGGTCAAATAGTATTTCTATTTGCAACTTTTTGAGAAAGCACCATACTGCCTTCCATAGCGGTTGCACCATTTTACACTCCCACCAACAGTGAATAAGGAAGGGTTCCAGTTTCTCCATAACCTCGCCAGCATTTGTTGTTTGCTGTTCTGTTGAATTGTTGAATTTTGCTATTCTTAGTGGTCTGAGATGATATCTCATAGTTGTTTTGTTTGCATCTCTCTCAGAGCTAGGGATTTTGAACATTTCTTGATGTATTTGTTGGCCATTTGAATGTCTTCTTTGGTGAAGTGTCTGTTCATATCCTGTGCCCATTTTTCAATTGGGTTATTTACCTTTATCTTGCTGTGGTGCTCATTATTTTATAAATGCTAGATATGTCCCTTTTCTGACATGTCATTACCAAATATTTTTTCCCAATCTGTGGCTTCCCTTTTTACTCTTTTGGAGAAGTTTTTAGACGTGCATAGGGATTTGATTCTTAGAAGGTTCCATTCATCTATTTTATCCTTTCCTGGTTGTAGAAGAGATCAGAGATATTCTTAAAGACAGAGAGGGAACCACATGACAGTAAGGCTGGGAACACCAATTAGAGATGTGTGTTAATTTCCTAATACTGTTGCAATAAAATATGTCAATTCAGTGACTTATAAAAACAAGTTGATTTTCTCATGGTTCTTGAGGCTAAGAATTGGAATTCAGGATCCTGGCAGAATTGTACTGTTTCTGAGGGGTCTGGGGATGCTCTTGATCTCTCCTGGCTTCTGGTAGCCCCAGGCTTGCCTTGGTTTGCAGTTGCTACATAACTGTGTCCTCTAGTGGCTATTTGTCTATTTCGTTTCTCCTTTAATGAGGAGTGTTCAGGTTGAATGAGGAAGTCTATGCCAATATGTTAATTTACCTTCACAGCTAGGTGACTGAGGACTAAGACATGCCTGACCCAACCTGTGGTCTTTTCATTAAACTTCTGTGCATGTGGTGGCTAGACAAATAAGGGAGACGGAATAATAATTGATGCCTTTAAATTATAATGTTGATGAAGAGCATTAAATTATCACTGACTGCCAGAAGAATGAACAAATATGTCTAAGAGGAAGTAAAAACAGTGCAACAGGCACGGGCATAAGGGCAGCAAAATCTGACTTCCACTAAGGTCACAGAATGAAGAATCTCTGTTAACAACATCAACAGTGCAAAGCCAATTCCTATGGGTCAGACATGCTCCCATGTGCCCACAGCTTCCAACTGTCCCTTCTACAGCTTATTATTATTATTAATAATTATTATTATTTTTGTGTGTACTGTCAAATCAGGTCTGACTGGTACAGGAGGATGTTGCCCCTCCTTCTCCAGCAGAGCATCTGGTGGATTTGAACCATATACCTCTGCAATTGTTTTTGTGTTTTTTTTGGTAGGATTTTAGTTTTATTATGAATTGAGGGAAAGTTTACAAAATAAATTGGTGTTACGTTCAATTATTCATACACGTTTTATTGGTGTTTTAACTCTTATAGTTCTTAATAGTTCTGCTTCTAGGTTTGATAATCCATTGCACAGAATCTGCAGACATACTTAGAGTCCTGGGTTTTCTTAGGGAGGTAACAGGTTGTAAGCCATGTCATGTCAGGATCAGTAGGATACAATTCTTCAACCAAGGCCTCTTCTCTTTCTGGACTCATGGCAAGTGTTGCAAAGCTTTTTTAATTCTACCAGTTATGTGTACTCTAACACACATACTCCACAAGTTAAGTATAGGCCAGGGTGCTCAGCTCGGGCTCCATAAACTGACAGATCTAGTTCAACTCTTAACAAGTTCTCTACTTCTCATATGGGACTATCTGGGTTTCTATGTCTTGATCTTCCTCTGTCTCTCACAGGAATCTCCTGATCAAGGATGTGTTACACTTTCTGCTTCTTCTTTCTTGAACTCTGGAGACATAGCCAGACATGGCAGTCAGGTAATCTCCATAGGACAATATTCTCTCATGTAACTTACAGCCTTCAGATAAAATGCTGGAGGGTCAGTTACAAGTTTGTTATGACTTACTGACACAAGTTTAGGTGTTCAGGGATTTTTTTAACACTCTCTTCTTTCTTTTAGATCTTATTTTATTAATTTTAATGAACGTTTACAGAGATTTTGGATTTCCATTCATTCATTGTTGCACTTTTCTCCCTGCCAATCCCTCCCCCCCACTGCCCCCCAGTTCACTCTTCTCTTTGAAAAGTAAAAGAAAAATTCTTTCATTGTTATACAATCCCTCCCCCCAAGTCCACTCCTCTATGCAGCCTTCATTCAGGACTCATGTCATGACAATAATACCTACTCATATATACCTTTTAAATGGTTCTTTCTCTCATCTGTTCCAATGCAGTGTACATAATTTATCCCATCTTTCTCAGTCTCCCCCCAACCCCAATGTCAGTCCTGATTTACAACAGTGGCACTATGCAGTATTTGTCCTTTTGTGACTGAGATATTTCACTCAACATAATGTCCTCCAGGGTTATCCATTTTTAATAATATTGCATGAGTTCCTTGTTTTTCAGTGCAGCATAGTATTCCATTGTGTGAATATAATACAGCTTCTCTATCCATTTGTTTGTTGATAGGCACTTTCCAACTTTTTGCTATTGTGAACAAACAGCTCACATTTGTATAGTCTTATCCAGTCATGGGGTGAAAAAGTCAAAGCCAATGGTTTGAAAAGCCATATTGAACAACCTATTATATCACAGAGGAAGTACAACTATAATGTCCCATAGAAGTGAGGACAGCACAAGACTTCATCCACATCCTTCAGATATGTTATCAGGAAGGACCTAGAGAAGCGCATAATGCTTGGTAAAGTATAGGGTTAGTGAAAAAGAGGAAGGCCCTCAACAAGTTGATTGACACAGTGACTGCAACAATGGATCAAATATAGAAAATTGTGGGGATGGTGAAGGACCAGGAAGTGTTTCATGTCATTGTATAGAGGTCACTATGAGTCAGAACTGTGAGTCTTTATTTCAATGTTGTGGGGAGGAATTTGGGTTAGTAGGAGATGTTGTTGTGTTGTTAAGTGCCATTGAGCTGCAGGTGACTCATAGCAACCCTATGAATGAAAGTCCTGGACACCTTCTGTATAACTTTCGTCCTTTCTCCAGGTTCATAGGGTTTCCCAAGGCAAGCTATTGTGGAAGTGGATGCCACTCCTGCTTCCAAGTTTGTTTTAATCAGAGAGCTTCACCAAACACTGTCCACCATAGGTAACCATTTTTTCATTACCCGCCATTTACTCACTCACTGCCATTGACTTGGAATCAATTCATAGTTGACCCTCCAGCAGGACTGTTGTTGTTGTTATGTGCCATCGAGTCGTTTGCGACTCATAGCGACCCTATGTACAACAGCCCTAAACCCTGCTCTATCCTGTGCCAATCGCATTGCCTCTGACACACCCATCCCGATTACCCCAGTCACTGAATCAATCCACCTCATAGAGGGCCTTCCCCTCCTGCGCTGTCCCTCTACTCTACCCAGCATGATGTCCCTCTCCAAAGACCTGTCTCTCCTTGCAACATGTCCAAAGTATGTCAGACGAAGTCCCAGAATCTTTGCCTCCAAGGAGTAGCCTGGTTTAACCCTCTCTAGGATGAATCTGTTTGTTTTCTTGGCAGTCCATGGTATATTCAATACTCTTCTCCAGCACCACAGCTCAAAGGCATCAATTCTCCTTCTGTCCTGCCTAGTCATTGTCCAGCTCTCTGATGCATAACAAGTGATTGATTGCAAAGACCATGGCCTGTATCAGGCTTACCTTCATCTCCAAAGAGACACCGTTGCTCTTGAGTACTTTAGAGAGGTCCCTAACAGCAGACTTTCCCACCGCAATACGTTTTTTTATTTCCTGGCTGCTGGTGCCAAGAGTGTTGACTGTGGAGCCGAGCAAACTGAAGCTGTGAACAATCTCAATCTCTTCACCATCCATCCTGATGCTACCAATTGGTCCAGTGGTGAGAATCTTTGCCTTCTTCACATTGAGCCTCAGTCCATATTGAAGGCTGCAGTCCTTGACCCTCTGCAGTAAGTGCATGAGGTCCTCCTCAATTTCAGCGAGCAAGGTTGTGTCATCTGCATAACGCAGATTGTTGATATATCTTCCACCAATCCTAATGCCATGCATCTCCTCATAGAGCCCAGCCTCTCAGATAATCTGCTTTGCATACAGGTTGAAAAGGTATGGAGATAGGATGCATCCCTGGCGTACACCCTTCCCAATTTTGAACCATTCATTGTTGCCCTGCTCCATTCTGATGACTGCCTCTTGGTCCAAGTATAGGTTTCGCATTAGCACAATTAAATGTTCTGGGATTCCCATTCTTCTCAGAGTCAGCCACAGTTTGTTATAATCCACACAGTCAAATGCCTGCATAATCAATAAAACACAGATAGACATTCTTCTGGTATTCTCTGCTTTCAGCTAAGATCCATCCAGCTGATGTTAATCAGCTACAATATTCCTAGCACCACGACCCCTTCTAAACCCAGCCTGGACTTCTGGCAGTTCTCTGCTGATATACTGTTCCAGTCGTTTTTTGGATAATCTTCAGTAGAATCTTGCTTGCATGTGAAATCAATGCTATTGTTCTGTAGTTTCCACACTCACCCTTCTTTGGAATGGGAACAAATATAGATCTCTTCCAGTCAGTTGGCCAAGTGGTTGTTCTCCAGATTTCTTGGCACAGCTTGGTGAGCACATCCAGGGCAACATCTGTTAGCTGAAATATGTCAATTGGTATACCATCTATTCCAGGGGCCTTATTTTTTGATATTTCCTTCAAAGCAGCTTGAACTTCTGCCTTCGTCACCATAGGCTCTTGGTTAAATGTTATTTCATTAAATTCCTCTGTATCTGCCAATTCCTTTCTATACAATGACTCAGTATATTCCTTCCATCTTCTTTTGATACCTCCTGGATCATTTAACATTCTGCCCAAAGCATCCTTGATTGTAGCAACTCGAGGTTTGACTTTGTTCTTCAGTTCCTTGAGCTTAAGAAATGCTGAATGAGTTCGGCCCTTTTGACTTTCCGACTCTAGCTCCTCACACATTTCATTGTACTATTTTGCTTTGTCATTCTGTGCTGCCTTTTGGAATCTTCTGTTCAGCTCTTTAGTGTCTTGAATCCTTCCTTGTGCCTTGGCTTCTCTACGTTCCAGTGCAATCTTCAGAGTGTCTTCTGACATCCATTTTGGTCTTTTCTTCCTCTTCTGTCTTCCTAATGAGCGTTTGCACTCTTCCTGGATGATACATTTAACATCCTCCCACAACTCATCTGGTCTTCTCTCATTAGTGTTCAAGGCCTCAAACCTGTTCCTGAGATGATTCTGAAATTCAGGTGGGATGAAATGAAAGTCATATTTTGGCTCCTGTGGATTCGGTTTAATTTGTCCATCTTTCTCCTGCAGAGCCATTGGTGTATTCAAACATTCAGAGAGGTACCATCTTTGGATTAAAAGCCGAGCTTCCTAAAGGCTATACCACAAGGGTTCCCTCTCATTATTCAGAAATGGATTAGTTCATACAGCAAACACCAACAAAGGAGTAAAATAGAGCTTTAAAAGAAAACAAACCTGGACCTGAATCCTTCACAAACTTACTATATATATGATGTTATACAAGACACTTTGCCTTTGTGAGCTTAATTCTCTCATTTATAGTCTTCTGTTAAGCAGGGAAAAAACTGGAAATGTAGCCAGGAGAGAAGAGTTGTACCTACCTGGCATGGTTGTTAGAAAAATTACAAACACTGTAAGTAAGAGGTTCATTCTAGATGAGAACCCAATAAAAGGTGAACCATCCAACCAGTGTGCATCTGGTCCATGTTTATCTGAGTAAACCTGTGCTCTATGAGGTTTTTAATGGTGAATATATTTTTTTAAAGAGATCACCTTTTCTTCTGAGGCACTTGTCTTAGTTACCTTGTGCTGTTATAACAAATACCATAAATGGACAGCTGTAACAGATAAATTTATTCTCTCATTGGGTAAAGTCTCCCTTTTTTTTCTTCTTTGTCTCCTTTTAACACCAGGCGGCCTAGTATTCATTGGAGATCTCCACATACATTATTTTCTCCTGGGTCTAGGAGGCTCTCAGCTCAGAGACCCCAGCTCTAAAGGACATCCTCTTGTTTCTTAGTGATAACAGGTTCTTCTTTTTGTCTCTCCTTTGATCTCTTGAAGATAAACAGGTTCTTCCTTTTCTCTCTCGAAGATAAAATGTCATGCAGGCTACAGTTCAGGACAACTCCCCTTACATTGGATCAGGACTGTGACTTCAGTAAAGCTGTTGCATTCCACCCTAATCTCTTTATAACTGACTGGTTGATCACATAAGATTATATCATGAGGATGATTACATAATTTACAGATTACATCATTAATTTACAGATTACATCATTACATAACTGTCAAACCACTGAGAATCATGAGCTAGCCAAGCTGACACACACTGGGGTGGTGGGGGGTACAATTCAATCCATTACAGTACCTCTGAGTAGACTTGAACCACCAATCTTTCAGTTAATGAGCACATTCATTATTTGCACCACATAAGGACTCACAATAAATGGTTATCAATTTCTATTTCTCCACAACCAACATTGGATGTTGTTACGATGTTATAAGCTGTCGAGTCTACTACAACTTAGAGTGACTCTATGAACAATGGCTCTGAACCTTGTTCTTCCTGAACTAACTTCACCTTCTCTGACACACCTGCCCCCATTATCATACTCACTGTGTCAATCAATCTTATCCAGGGTTTTCCTCTCTTATGTTAACCCGCCACCCTTCCAAGCATGATATCCATCTCCAAGGCCTGGCCCTTCCTCATAACATACCCAAAGTATGTGAGATAGTGTGCAGGAAAATCGGATATTGTTTAAAAATAAATGGCATAAACATTGACATATAAGGTGTTAGTGAACTGAGATGGCTTGGCATGGGCCACTTTGAATCAGACTATGCCCTACCATGCCAGGAAAGAAAAAGTAAGGAAAAATAAAGAGGCATTTATAGTCAAAAATACCATTGCTAGATCCATCCTAAAGTATAATTTTGTGAGTGACAGTCCTGTTAATACCACTATCATTCAAATATACCCATCAACAACGAAAGCCAAAGAGGAGGAGTCCCTTGGGTCTCAGTACCAGGAAACTGGTGCCTTCTGGGAGTTCAGCTTTGAATTATTTGCCTAAGAGAGAATTAGCTATTGGCAAATCTTAAAGGCACTCTGTTTGATCAAGCCTCTCCCCACAAAAGCGCTGACAGTGAAAAAGTTTCCCTCATGTGTCCTGTCCTTGAAGGAAGGGAGTGGACACTGCCTGGCAGAGAAGGGAAGCGAGTTGTGTTTGTGAAAAAGAACCTTCTATGAGAGACCTTTCCCTGATCACAGCAGGATTTAATCAAATTGTTCTGAGTTGAGGGAGTGGTGATAAGACTAATAAAGCGGGGCACGGTATTTGTTTGAATCTTGGAACTCTGGTGAGGAAAGCAACTGGAAGACCGCCCAGGAGAGGAGAGACTTTCTCAGTCTTTTGCCAGAGAAATGGACCTTTCTTCTCTTGCCTAAGAATCTTTCCGTCCACATAACCTAGAAGCAGCTTCTGACTGTGTGAAGTGGAAGGAAAGCTGGAGTTCTTGCTCATACCTCTAAGCGGGGCTTGGCCAGCTCCTGGTCTTTCTGAGGCCTGGCTCTTTTTCCTGAATATGAGAAAGGCTTATCTGGAAGGGCTCGTGTGGTGTTCACGTGGGAGGGTAGCCGGCCACACATTACGTCCTGAGTGAAAAGTTGGCTTCCTCCTTCTTTGCTTCCTCTTCAGTCTCTGCCTCATACTCCCCTCTCCTACACCCACACAGCCAGGTGTGTACCCCTTCTAAGGTCCTCAGGACTCCCCATACCCATTTACTCCTCCACCTTCACACCACTGGGCTGACTAGAGCTTTGATGTCTGGAATATGCTGCTCACTTCCTTCTTCACTTCAAGAAGAGTTTCCATTGTCCAAGGTGAGATCAGACCCGCCATCTTTCTGATGGTGCCACACTGCTCAGACTGCCCTCAGGACCTCTTTAAGGATGAAATAGCTGTTCTTGAAGAAGTGCAGCCAGGCTGCTCCTTAGAGGCAAAGATGGTGCAACTTTATCTCACATACTTTGGACATGTCAGGAGGGGCCAGGCCTTAAAAACAAACAAACAAACAAACAAACAAACAAACAAACGCTATCATATTTAGAAAGATGGAGGGTCAGAGAAAGAAAGGAAGATCCTCAACAAAATGGATTGACACAGTGACTGTAAAAGTGGGCCCGAGTCCATCAAAGATGGTGAGGATGACACAGGATGGGACAAGGCTCAGGTCTATTTTTCACAGAGTTTTTATGAGTTAAAGTTGACTCAACAGCACCTTACAACAAGAGCTGCTCTGGTTTCCTGACACAGTCTAATTTTACTGATAACATGTGCCTTGGGTCTGTCTGTCTCCAGAACCAGGATCTGATTCACTCATCTTCGTACGTAGTTCAATGTCTAGCTTGGCCCGTCTAGTAGGAGCCTGAGAAATGGTAGTGGCTGACTGAAAGATGATAAATGACAGGCAAATGGGCCCAATGGACACCCTTATCCAGAGTCCAGACCTCTGTAGATCCCCTTCAGCTCAACAAGATGCCTGCAATGCAGCCAATTGCTTGACATGGCCCTTGTAGTCGTAATCTCCACAGAGGAAAACAGGCGATCTTCTCTCATGCGACTTACTGCCTAAAATGCTGGAGGGTCAGTTATGGATCAGTTCTAATTCAATGGTACCTAACAACAATAAAAGTCATTATCTAGGGAGTTCTGGTGGCCTCGTAGGTAAGCAGTTGTACTGCAAAGCAAAGGCAGGCAGATCAAATCCACCACTGCTCTGCAGGATAAAGATGGACAATCTCCTCTTATATGTGATTTACAGTCTTTGAAAACCTGTTGGAAGGGAGCTCTGGTGGCCTAGTGGCAAGAAGGTGCACTGCAATCTCAGAGGTGTGCAGTTTGAATCCACCAGATGCTCTGCTGGAGAAAGAGGGACAATCTCCTCCTGTACCGTCAGATCTGATTTGATGGTACACACACAAGAAATAATAAAATAATAATAAAAAAGAAAACCTGTTGGAGGGTCAATTATGAGTCAGTCTAACTCCACAGTATGACTCATCTTCGAGTTATAATCTTGTAACTCCCACCAAAGTCTAGGTATATAAGGAACTTCTTTATCCACCAAAAAGATTCTAATAATTCAAATAAGGTTCATGGAACTAAGACCATGCAAATAAGATGTGTGAAACCATCATGAGAGGATTGGTCAGTTTTGCCATCCAGGAAATTAAAAGAAGTATTGCGATGGGAAAGTCTGCTGTTAGGGACCTTTCTAACGTACTCAAGAGCAACAATGTGTCTCTGGAGACTAAGGTGCGCCTGGTACAGGCCACGGTCTTTGCAATCACTTGTTATGCATCAGAGAGCTGGACAATGACCAGGGAGGATTGAAGGAGAATTTATGCTTTTGAGTTTTGGTGTTGGAGAAGAGTGCTGAGAGTGCCATGGACTGCTAAGAAAACAAACAGATTCATCCTGGAGAGGGTTAAACAGGTCTGCTCCTTGGAGGCAAGGATTTTGAGGCTTCGGCTGACATACTTTGGACATGTTGTAAGGAGAGACAGGTCTTTGGAGAGGGACATCATGCTTGGGAGGGTGGAGGGTAGGCACAGGAAGGGAAGGCCCTCTGGGAGATGGATTGATTCAGTGACTGGGGCAATCGGGATGAGTGTGTCAGAGACAATGGGATTGGCACAGGACAGAGCAGAGTTTAGAGCTATTGTACATAGTGTCGCTAGAGTCACAAGTGACTCGACGGCACATAACAATAACAACAACAACAATTCAGCAAAACTATTATTTCTTGGAGAAAGAGCAGCCAGAGTGCTCCTTGCAGGCAAAGATGATAAAGCTTCATCTTGCTTATTTCAGGCATGTTGCTAGGAGAGGCTGTTCCTTGGAGAGGGACCTCATGCTTGAGATATGCAGATGACACAACTTCGCTTGCTGAAAGAGGGTTTGTAATGACTAAAGGACTAAAGCTTTCAATACAGATTACACCTAAACATTGAGAAGACAAAAATTGCTCATGCATGGACCATTTTGGTCTAGAGGGACAAAATTGAGGAAAGTCTCCTTATTAAGTTAAAATCATTTATTGTAGTTGGCCTCTACTCTGCAGTTAGTAACTGAGCATCATTTCCTTCTAGTAACAGTAATTGTACCTATGACTTTGTATCAAGGGCAAAGTTTTCAAGGAATGAGAAGAAAATATTTGACCAATTTAAACGTTAACTGGGTTGCTTCTAGTTTGCTCTGAATCACAGACATCCTTATCTCCCCTGTCTCTTTCTCTCTTTACATGATGTACTGAATTGAAGTAGTTTCCCTTGAGATGGTTCAGATCAGGAAAGCTAGCATTCACTTAATGAATTTTTCTCTCCTTGCATAGAAAAGCATAGACTCCTGTTTTGTTATTCTTGCTTAACAGGAGTAAAAATTCAAATTTAAGGGAACTGCACTGGAGACATTTTCTTGGTGACCACATTTAGGGAGTATTCTGGCTATAGTTAAATAGTTGGAGAGGAGAGATATATCTGGCTTTCATTTGATGCTAATAATGCTTCTCCACTCCTTTTTAGAAATGAGTGCTGAAGATTCCATGGACGTCCAAAAGAACAGACAAATACGTCTTGGAAAAGGTGCAGCCAGAGTGCTCCTTGGAGGCAAAGATGATGAAGTTTCATCTCACATTCATTGGACAAGTTGGTTTGAAAGACATCATTCTTGGAAAGGTAGAGGAATAGTGAAGAATAGGAAGACCCTCAACCAGGTGGATTGACACAGTGACTGCAGCTATAAGCTCGAGTGGGTCAGAGATTGTGAAATTGGCACAGGATAGGACAGGGTTCAAATCTGTTGTTCAAATTACAGGGTTCCTATGAGTCATACTCAACTCCATGGCACATAACAACATAACATCCCCTCCTCGTGAAGGTAGAAGAGAAGGCCTGACACTTCCTTCTTTTTTACATTCTCAAAAAGAAGCCCCTTGGCATTTACTTTGAAAAAAGTTACAAGTCTTTCAGGGAAGGAGAATCCTTACTCACCCTGGCTTCTGTCCTCAACTTCAAGATCCTTTACTTTCTAGATGAATGCCTCTCAAGAAGCAGGAGAAGGCACACTTGCTGTTCATAATTTCTGGAATAAAGTTGGAATGCAGCTTCAACACTATCCAGATGAATTTTCTCCCCTTACACTGAGACTCGGAAACATTGAGAGACTTTCCAAAGTCACACACACTTGGCACCTTTTGGACTAGAGCTCGGGACTTTCCTCCACTCATCCCACCCTACACTTCCAGCCAACACTCACTGAGTCCCTGTGGTGGGACTAACCCAGGGCAGATATTTTCATGTGCGTTCTTGCACTGTGCTACTTGAAGTTAATATTATAGGAGTTGAACAGAAGGGCAACATGAGGCATCAGAAAAGGAAGTGACTGAACCAAGACCTATGTCCAGTAAGTGGCTGAGTCAAGACTGGCACCCAGATCCTCCAGCTGCCATACCTCTTCATTAACCTTGTAGCTCCTTGACAATATCAAAAGGTTGCTAAGAGGATGAGCCATGCCTGGACAAGGTCAGGCTTAAAACCCAATTAGACAGATTGGGTGGCATAGGTGATGTAAGGGGCCAGAATTAGCCTTTTGGTGGAATATGACCCTGCTTTGCACAGCATGCAAATCAAACCTCATCGTCCTCAGGTAGAGCGCTTTGGTGGCTTAGTGGTACGGAACTGTGCTGTACATGCAAAGGTACGTTGCTCGAATCTATCAGCTGTTCTGTGGAAGAATGATGGACAGTCACCTTCTGTTTGATTTATTGCCTCTGAAAACTCACTGGAGGGTCAGCTATGTGTCAGTTCCTACCTGACAGTACTCAATAACAACAAGTCCTCAAGAATGCTACAAGACCACATCCTCGCTCAGTACAAAGTCCTGGGAAAGCAGAGCTTCTAGACAGCCAGTTTCACACTCCCAGCTCTGGTTTGACTCATGCCTCCTTCTGGACGCTTCCTACAGTAATACAAGCATCTGCTAGACTTAACCCACAGTTTTATCTCTTTTGGATCTTGATTTCCAGGCCTCTGAAGGGATGATGATGATAATGATGGTGTATACAAAGATTTTGTTCCCAAAACACCACTTTGAGAAGGTCACAGCTCCATTTAAATGCCTTTAGTCTCTACATATGCCTCATAGTAATGACAACTGTGATGGAGACGAAGGTGCGCCTGATCCAGCTGGACAATGACTAGGGATGACAGAAGTAGAATTGATGCCTTTGAGCTGTGGTGCTAGAGAACAGAGTTGAGTATACCATGGACTGCCAGGAGAACAAACAGATTTGTCCTAGACAAGGTGAAGCCCAGCTGCTCCTAGGAGGCAAGGATTCTGAGGCTTCATCTGACATACTTGGGGCATGTTGCAAGGAGCGACCAGTCCTTGGAGAGGGACATTATGCTTGGAAGTGTGGCGGGATGGAGAAAGAGAGGGAGACCACCAATGAGATGGATTGATACAGTATCTGGGATAATGAGAGTAGGTGTGTCAGAGACAGGAAAGTTGGTGCAGAATAGAGCAGGTTTCAGGGCTATTGTACATAGGACCGCTATGCGTCCCAAGCAACTTGATGGCACATAACAACATTAAGTACTGCAATGTGATGCATCACTCTTACCTGGTGGTGCAGCAGGTTAAGAGGTAGGCAGATAACTGAAAGATCAGTAGTTTGAAGAGGCAGAGTCTACTCCACAAAGATTCAAAGTCTATGGGACAAAGCCTTCAGAAATCCTATGGATGGTTCTATTCTATTTTACCGGGTTGCTGTAAGTCAGAATAGACTCAACAAACAAAACCAATAGTGAGTTTGGATTTTTGGAGTTTGGTTTCTTGTAACTCTCGCCAAGCTGGCTGAGACTATGCAGATGAAGTGCTTGTGGTCCACCAAGGGTATAGGATAATTTGCTAATAATGCAAATAGTACCCTGTGGTGATGAGACCATACCAATATGATGTGTTCCTAATGAGAGGACTGGGAAATTTTGCTATCCTAATGTTATAAGGATAACTTTAAAACTAAAAAGTCTTTTCAATTACTTGCTATGCCTCTGACAGCTGGACAATGAATAAGGATGACAGAAGAAAAACTGATGCCTTTGAAATGTGATATTGGAGAAGAGTACTGACTACCCCATGGACTGCCAAAAGAACAAACAGGTATGTTTGGGAGAAGGTGCAGCTAGGGTGCTCCCTGGAGGCAAGGATGGTGTGAAGTTTTGTCTCTCATACTTTGAGTGTGTTTATAGGAGAGGCTATTTATTGGAGAAGGACACCATGCTTGAAAAGATGAGGAACCATCAAGGAGAGGAAGAGCCTTAACCAGGTGGATTGACAGTGATTGCAACAATGGGTTCAAGTGTGTAGTAAAGAGTTGCCCTGCCAACCCAAAGGACTGAGATTCTAATCCTACTTTTGTGCAGAAGAAAGATTGGTCAGTCTCCTCTCATACAATTTACTGCCTCTGAAAACCAGCTGGAGGATCAGCTATGAGGTGGTTCCCACTCCACAACACAAAGCAACAGGCTTAAAATGAGCCTTTCGAGAGGTTAAAAGGGGGACCTCATAACCACAAGAACAGATTCATATAGCACATCTTTGGACCTGGACCCTCTTGGATTTAGGAGCTGTGATACTGGAGACAGAGACAGAAAGAAGTAGCGATAGGGAAAGTGTAGTAGCAGAGACAGCTGAACCCGGAGACTGTGAGGAGATGGCATGCTAGGCTTCCTGGTACTGAGGGAGAGTGCTGCATGCTCTCCAGCAGGAGGCTTGTTGATTGAGTGCCTCTGGGCACGTATTGATGGAGCTAGAGAGCTTTGCAGTACTTAGCTGGGAAGCCCTGGTGGCATGATCCATAGAAAATTGTGCTGCTAATCCTAAAACATTGCATCTGTGGCAATTCAAATCCACCAGTCTCTCATCCGGAGAAAGATGGTCTATCTCCACAATTTATAGCCTCAAGAAACAGAGTCAGCTGAGTCAGTTCTGACTAAAGGTTTGGAGAATACTTGCTCAAGCAGGGAAATGACTTGGGCTGGCCCGAGGGGCTCAGACCAGTTATGTGGAGGGCTACACAGTAATCTTCCTGTGAGCATGGTCAAGAAGCTGTTCTGACCTGGATTCTGAACTACTAAACCCCATAATCCTGATTGTTGTCTGTGAGTCCTATGTGCCCATGGTAGCAATTATCGAGCATTCAACACAGAAGGAGAGAGAGCTGTGCCACAATTGATTTTAAAAATACAGGCAAAGAAAAGATTGGAGAAGAGAGGTATTTCTAACCTCTGCCTCCTAGGAATCAGCCCTGGGATGATGATTATGAAGATTCCTTCTTGCCCACGTAACATCAGATGCCTCTGTTGCACTGGTTCTACAAATACCAACTACTTGCTGGGATTTAGTCTCATTCTTACCTTTATGCACTAGGTACCATTTGATTGTTAGGTCAAGTATGACTCATAGTAACCTATGAGAAACAGATCTGAAGTTTATCCCATCCTGTGCCATGCTCATCATCTTTGACACACTAGTGCCCATTGCTGCTGCTGTCACTACGTCAATCCATCTCGTTGAGGATCTTCCCCTGTTTCACTCACCATCCACCTTTCCAAGCATGATGCCCCTCTCCAATGAATAGCTTCTGCTAGCAACATGCTCAAATACCTGGGATGAAGCTTGATCATCTTTGCCTCCAAAGAGCACCCTGGCTGTACTTTCTCCAAGACGTATCTATTCATTCTTTTGGAAGTTCATGGGATATTCAGTACTCTTCTCCAACACCATAAATCAAAGACATCAATTCTTCTGTCATCCTTATTCATTGTCCAGCTCTCAGAACATGACTCCAGAATTTCTATGAACTTTGTTATATGTCGGTAGTTAAAGAAAGGCTTCAGGCCTTTTGTTCATAAGGTCACTACAAGTAGTGTTTGACTTGAAGGTAATCAACAACAACAACAGCTCTCAGAGGCATAGCAAGTGATTAAAATGATCATGACCTGAATAGACTCACCTTGGTCTTCAAACTAACATCATTTCTCCTCAGTACATTGGAGAGGTCCCTTTACAGAAGACTTTCCCAGTGCAATATGTCTCCTAATCTCCAGTCTGCTGGTACTAAGGGTTTTGAATGTGGATCAAAGTAAGAGGAAATTATTGACAATTTCTATTTTTTTCTCCATCTATCATGAGGTTTATTAGTCCAGTTGTGAAGATTTTTGTCTTTTTGATGTTAAAAAACAATTTATATTAAAGACTGTATGTTCTTTGATGTTCGGCAGCAAGCATTTCAAGCCCTCACTTTCAACAAGCAAGATTGTATTGCCTTGAGTCCTTGGCCTTACATCAAGTGTGAAGACCTAACATCCTGGCAGCAGCAGCAGCAGCAGCAGCAGCAGCAGCAGCAGTGGCCTGGCCACTGAAGAGAGAAGATGTCCAGGTTCAATGACCCCCATCACCGTTGCAGAGGACAGAGAAACCCTTCAAGCAGCAGACAATTACTCCAGGAACACGCAAACCGCTGCATACCCAAACCTTCGCCTAAATGTCTAGACCAGACAACTAGAATCACCTCCCCGAAGACTCGCCCCCCTCCCCAAGACTGTCCTCATCAAATGGCGTGCACCTAAACCTTCCATGCTGGGATTGACCTTATACAGTCATCCTGACCACCTCCACCATGGCTAAAGTAATAGGATAAAAGAAACGACCAACTTGAACCAGCTGCTGTGACATCCATATTCTCCCCTGTCTACTGGTCCTGGGCCATCCCAGTCCAGCCTCTGAACTCTAGATCTTTGCCCCTGTTCAGCAGGAAGTAGCCAGAAAGAATAGTCACCCTTTTTCTCACTGAAGAAGCTGGGATGTCAGGCATGGACCAAGGTCAAGGGAGAACAAAGGACTCAAGGAATATCAACATGTCAACAAAGGGAGTGAACAGTCTCAACTACCATGAGGTGCCCTCCCTTCCCTCCTGGCTAAACCACAATGGAATGTCCCTCCCTTTCCTCCCTAAAGACCTTATTCTAAAACCTGCCCTAGTCCACCTTAGGGCATGGTATTTAAAAAAAAAAAAAAGATTGTATCATCCGCATAACACAGGTTCTTGATGAGTCTTCCTCAGATCCTGTCAGCACTATCTTCTTCCCCTACTTCCATTTTACTGAAAAACTGAAGAACAGAGTGGTTAAGTTAGTTGCCCTAGATCACACAGCTAGTAAATAGCATAGCTGTGATTTGCTCGCCATTTGCCACTGAATAAATGCCAATTCATGGTGACATAAGGTTTGTCAGAGTAGAAACTGTGCCTCATAGAGTAAAGGATGGTTCCTCAGAAGTAGATCATTCGGTCTTTATTCTGAGGTGCCTCTATGTGACAGAGCTCTGGTGGTGTCCATAGGGAGTTGTGCCAAAGGCCATGTCTCTCCAATCTCTCAAACCCACCAAAGGGAGAAAGTTGTGCAATCTTCTCTAGAGCCTCAGAAACCCAATGGAGGGTAAGCTATTAATCAGTTTCGACTTAGTGGCAATGAGTGGGAGAGTAAGTCTGTCTGTCAAATGAAACTTCCAGCCTTTCTGTCATTGAAATTGTTACGACTCCCAAGTGCCAGTTTGGCATCATTCAAGTACTCCTGACTTAATCTAAGGATCATCCAGTTTCAAATCCAGGGCTCTTTCTATGATATCACGATACTTCATCTCCCAACCAATCCCTGACCCCATAATCTAACTCACTTACTTCCCTTTCCTACCCCAACACCATTCACATAGGTCCATTCACTGGTCCCTCTGTGTTTTCTGTCTGGAATAGCCCCACCTCCAGTGACCTAAATGTATATGTTGTTGTTGATCACTTTCAAATCAAGTATGACTCATAGCAAACCAATGAACAAAAGGCCTGAAGCCCCTCTATAACTATCAACATTTATCAAAGTTCATAGAGTTTCTGGAGGCACGTTATTTAGGAAGTGGATGCTACTCCTGCTTCCAAACCTGTCAGCGTATATATGTATGTGAATCTGTGAATCTCAGTGTATGTATGAGTCTCAAGATACCTGTATTTATAACCATGTGCAATTTCTGGTGGATAGCTGTGAGGGAGCACTTAAGGAAGAAAGTTTGTTCTGCTTACAACCAGAAGATAAAATAGATGAATGGGACCTTCTAAGAATCAAATCCCTATGCACATCAAAAACTTCTCCAACAGGGTAAAAAGGGAAGCCACAGACTGGGGAAAATATTTGTTCATGACATGTCAGACAAGGGACTTATATCTAGAATTTATAGAATACTTGAGTGCCATAACAAGATAAAGGTAAACAACCCAATTGAAAAATGGGCATAGGATATGAACAGACACTTCACCAAAGAAGATATTCAGAAGGCGAACAAACGCATGAAGAAATGTTCAAAATCCCTAGCTCTTGGGAGCTCTGGTGGCCTAGTGGCAAGGAGCTGCAACTACAATCCCAGAAGCAAACGGTTCGAATCCACCAGATGCTTTGCCGGGGAAGGAGGGACAATCTCCTCCTATACCAGTCAGATCTGATTTGACGGTACATGCACACAAAAATAATAAAATTTTTTTAAAAATCCCTAGCTCTAAAAGAGATTCAAATCAAAACAACTATGAGATATCTCAGACCACTAAAAAGAGCAAAATTCAACAGAACAGCAAACAACTAATGCTGGCGAAGTTATGGAGAAACTGGAACCCTTATTCACTGTTGGTGGGAGTGTAAAATGGTGCAACCACTACGGAAGGCAGTATGGCACTTTCTCAAAAAGAAATACCATTGCAAACAGAAATACCATTTGACCCAGCAATTCCAATACTGGGAATATATCCTAAAGAAACCAGAACTGCCACTCAAGCAGATATATGCACACCCATGTTTATTGCTGCCTTGTTCACATTAGCAAAGAGTTGGAAACAACCCAAGTGTCCATCAACAAACAAATGGATAGAGAAGCTATGGTATATTTACACAATGGAATATTATGCAGCAGTGAAAAACAAGGCTCTCATGAAATATTATACAAAATGCGTGACTATGGAGGACATTATGCTGAGTGAAATATCTCAGTCATAGAAAGACAAATACTATATAATGCCACTGTTATAAAGCAGGATTGACATGTGAGTTGAAGGGAAATTAAGAAAATAGGGGATAAATAATGCACACGGCATTGAAACAGATGAGGGAGAGAACTATATTAAAGGAATAGGTGATTAGATATTATTGGTATGACAAGAGTCCAAAATAAGAGCTGTATAGTAAAATGGTCTGGAGGGGGAGGACTGTATAACAATGAAATAACTTTTTTCCCTGAAGAAAAAAGCAAACTGGAGTGGGGGAGGGGCAGAGAGGACAGAGAGGAAAATATGCAACAATGAATGAATTGAAATCCAAGTTTTTTATAAATTTTCATTAAAATCTCAGGAAAAAAATACTGGCATAAAAAAAGAAAGTTTGTTCTGAATTGATTGCTTACAGGAAACAAGAGCAAATTGTTAATGATAAATATGCCCCTGGGTGGTGCAAATAGTTAAATATTCAGGTACTAAATAAAATGTTGGTGGTTCAAATACACCCAGGGACACATTGAAAGAGTGGTCTGGGAATTGACTTCCAAAAGATCCCAGCTGCAGAGAACCCGGTAATGCAGATTCACTCTGACACACATGGGGGTGTGATGAGTTGGAATTTAGAAACTGGCTTTGGTTTTGTAGGATAATTCAGTCCTGTTGGCTCAAGAGGGCAGAGACATCATCCAAATCTAGATTCTTCTAACTTTGGCCTTGCCAGCCTCCCAAAGAGTTTCTAGGGTTGTTAAAATCCTACCTGCAGTCCAGTTCTAATGTGGTTTGCATCAAGAGAGGCAAAAGTTTGCACTTTCATTTCTCAAAGTTCTTCCCTTGAATTCATTCGAGCTCCAGGTAATAAAATCAAGGCTTTAATGAGGACCAAAATTGAAGAAGTGGCTCTCAGCCACACTGTTAGGGGGGTAACTTCTGCTGGCAGGAGCACTGAGCCAGAGTACCTGGGACCTGACAACTGTTGTGTATGAAAATAGTTGAGACCTAAAATAAAAACTACAGTAATATCAAAATACAAAAAAATCACACTTCAAAACATTACCTATCTGTTGTTGCTATGTGCCATCGAGTTGTTTGAAACTCATAGAGACCCTAAGCACAACAGCCCTAAACTCTGCTCTGTCCTGCGCCAATTGCACTGTTTCTGACTCTCCCATCCCGATTAACCCAGTCACTGAATCAATCCACCTCATAGAGGGTCTTCCTCTCCTGCGCTGTCCCTCCACCCTCCTAAGCATGATGTCCTTCTCCAAGGACCAGTCTCTCCTTACAACATGTCCAAAGTATGTTAGACGGAGCCTCAGAATCCTTGCCTCCAAGGAGCCACCCGGTTTAATCCTTTCCAGGATGAATCTGTTTGTTTTCCTAGCAGTCCATGGTACTTTCAATACTCTTCTCCAGCACCACAGCTCAAAGGCATCAATTCTCCTTCTATCCTCCTTGGTCATTGTCCAACTCTCTGATGCATAACAACTGATTGCGAAGACCATGGCCTGTATGAGACGCACCTCAGACTCCAGAGAGACACCATTGCTCTTTAGTACTTTGGAGAGGTCCCTAACCGCAGACTTTCCCATGGCAATGTGCCTTTTAATTTCCTGGCTACTGGTGCCAAGAGTGTTGACTGTGGAGCCAAGCAAATTAAAGCTGTGAACATTCTCAATCTCTTCACCATCCATCCTGATGCTGCCAATTGGCCCAGTGGTGAGAATCTTTGTCTTCTTGACATTGAGCCTCAGTCCATATTGGAGGCTGCAGTCCTTGACCCTCTGCAGCAGGTGCTTCAGGTCCTCTTCAATTTCAGCAAGCAGGGTTGTGTCATCTGCATAATGCAGATTGTTGATAGATCGTCCACCAATCTTGACCCCACACTTCTCCTCATAGAGCCCAGCCTCCTGGATAATCTGTTCTGCATACAGGTTGAAAAGGTATGGAGATAGGACACATCCCTTGTCCTTCCCAATTTTGAGCCATGCAGTGTTCCCTTGCTCTATTCTGATGACTGCCTCCTGGTCCAAGTATAGGTTTCTCATTAGCACGATCAAGTGTTCTGGGATTCCCATTCTTCTCAGAGTCAGCCATAGTTTGTTATGATCCACACAGTCAAATGCCTTTGCATAGTCAATGAAACACAGATAGACATTCCTCTGGTATTCCCTGCTTTCAGCTAAGATCCACCTAACATCAGCTACAATATCCCTAGTACCACGACCCCTTCTAATCCCAGCCTAGACTTCTGGCAGTTCTCTGCTGGTGTGCTGTTCCAGTCGTTTTTGGATAATCTTGAGTAGAATCTTGCTTGCATGTGAAATCAATGAGATTGTTCTATTGTTTCCACACTCTGTTGTGTCACCTTTCTTTGGGATAGGAACAAATATAGATTTCTTCCAGTCAGTTGGCCAAGTGGTTATTCTCCAGATTTCTTGGCACAACTTGATGAGCACGTCCAGGGCAGGATCTGTTAGCTGAAATATGTCAATTGGTATACCATCTATTCCTGGGGCCTTATTTTTTGCCATTTCCTTCAAAGCAGCCTGAACTTCTTCTTTCATCACCATAGGCTCTTGCTCATATGTTGTTTCATGAAATTCTTCTGTGTCTGCCAATTCCTTTCGATACAGTAATTCAGTATATTCTTTCCATCTTCTTTTAATACTTCCTGGATCATTTAATATTCTGCCAAAAGCATCCTTGATTATAGCAACTCAAGGTTTGAATTTGTTCTTCAGTTCCTTGAGCTTAAGAAATGCTGAGCGAGTTCGGCCCTTTTGATTTTCTGACTCCAACTCCTTGCACATTTCATTGTAATATTTTACTTTGTCATCTTGTGCTGCCTTTTGAAATCTTCTATTCAACTCTTTAGTATCTTGAATTCTTCCTTGTGCTTTGGCTTCTCTGCGCTCCAGTGCAATTAGTAAGTAATTAAACACTTCGCCAGAAAGCAATATGTCAATGGAAACGCAAATGTGTACAGGGTATAGAATACATAGTTAATTGTGATTTAAGTTGTATTTAAGACTCCTCCCACAAAGAACTATTGTGGCACAACGGTCAGATCCGAGTCAGAATTGACTGACAGCAGTGGGTTTGGTGTTTAGGAACCCTGAATATGAGAAAGTCTAGTCCCAGGCAGGGCTTAATCTGGTCTTAAATCTTTGTTAATACAATCATCCACTTCACTGAGCTGGCCTGGGTCCACTCCAGGCAGGATGAGCCAGCTTTGCCAGGTAAACAGAAGGTGCTGGGCTGGGGGGACCTCAACTATCCTTTTCCCCAGAATCAAGTTTCCATATTGTGTTCCCCTCTAAGAGGCAGCCTGGGATATATGCCAAGGGCTAGGCACCTTGGGCAATAAGGTCAATATTCTGAGATTGCTATTATGACAATGGCTGGCAGTGTCACTTCAAAGTGGAGCATGCAAAGTCCAGGGCTGCCATAGAATTTATCACATCAGAATTTCAAATCCACCAGCTGCTCCTTGGGAGAAAGATGAGCTATCTCCTTCAGGGCAATTTACAGCCTCTGAAAACCCACTGGAGGATCAGCTATGAGTCAGTGCCAACTCAACAGGACCTAACAACAACAAGGTTGAGTGTAGTAAAGTTTATTAAAGTCATTTTGGTTTGATATTTCTAAAGCAATATTAGCTTTATTTTTATTTGGGTTCAAAAGCTTATTGCCATCAAATTGGAACTGACTCATAGCTGATCCTCCAGCTAGTTTTCAGAGGCTGTAAATTCCACGGAAGGAGATTATCTCTCTCTCTTGGAGCAGCTGGTGGATTCAAACCATCTGCCTTAGAACTGGCAACCCAACTCTATCCACTAGGATACCAGAGTTCTCCTATTTTGGCTAATGTCAATGTATGAGGCATTTCCCCCATCCTTCTTTATGTTTTAGATTCATCTCTTATAAATTGCATATCAAAATGAGGAACTGAATCTGTTGCCAATTCACAGCAGTCTCATATGCTCCAGAGAAAAACTGCTCTTTAGGATTTTCTTGGCCATCATCTTTACTGATGTCAAGTGGACAGTAACTGGATTGTTTTGTTTTAGCACATTTACCAGCAGAGGGCCTGATGGTGGCAATCCTCAATCTGATTGCTCCATGACTCATATTGCCTCAGTGTGGAGGGCTTGTCTGGGACACAGATGTCATCCTGGGATCTCCCCGCATCATCTTTCTACAGCTTCCCCTTCCTTATGTATTGGACCTCCTATTTCATGTATCACTTCCTACTTAATTTATACCCTCGTTTTGGTACAGGACATTTTCCAATAAGCTTGTTGAGAAAGGTTGTGTGATGTAAGCTTTGTGAGACCCTGCTGATGTTAGGCGTTCTCTTGAGAGTGGCTGTGTTAATAGAGCCCTAGGAAATGTAGACAGGAAGGCGATCTAGCAGTGGATTGGAATCATGCTGGATTGTCAGGAGGACACAGGCCTTGGAGAGATGGTGGAGGGTCAGTGAAAGAAAGAAAGACCCCAAACAAGATTGGTTGACACAGTGTTTACCACAACAGGCTTGAAAGCAACAGCTAGAGAGCACAAAGCAGGATATAGGGCAGGGTTCAGATCTGTTGTTCATAGGGTTGTTCTGAGTCATACATGACTGGATGGGCCTTAACAACAAAAATAAGCAGATCTACAGCATCTGCCAAACACGTCGTGTTTTTGTCTGATGGTTGGAAGCAGGAGTGGCATCCACTTCCTAAACAACTTGCCTCCGGAAACTCTATGAACTTTGAT
The DNA here is from genome assembly GCF_000299155.1 of Elephantulus edwardii. Classification (NCBI taxonomy): domain Eukaryota; kingdom Metazoa; phylum Chordata; class Mammalia; order Macroscelidea; family Macroscelididae; genus Elephantulus; species Elephantulus edwardii. Next base: position 7,346,214 of record NW_006399844.1, on the reverse strand, counting down.
AAATGTCGTTAGCTGTAGAGAGGCTTTAGGCCTTTTGCTCATAGGGTTGCTATGAGTAATGCTCGACTTGAAGGAAATCAACAACATAAGGGAAAGAAGAAGCCCTAGTGGTACAAGTGCTTTAAAGACTAGGAAGAAAGACTGACTTCTGTAGCAGTCAAGAAGAGAGGACAGTTCTCTTCTCAAATGGGGTCACCAAGAATTGAAATTTACTGATGGCATCTAACAATAACAAAAGGAGAGAAAGAATAGATTTCATTCATGATGTCAATGTCCAGCAGTGGTGTCAACTTTGTGGTCAATGACCAGCAATGATGAATAGTTGTGTCCCAACAGTTCTTGGGCAAGGCTCAACAGTGGTCCCTGTTTATTTACCAAATCTGGTCCTACAGTCTTCTGGCGCCTTCTGTGAATTACTCAATGGCATTTCTCTTTAACACTTTTAAGACGAAACTATTTTCCACTTGTATTTTTAGTATGCAAGGCATTTTAAATGAGACTTTAAAATGTTTTTGAGGGGTGGTGTGGAGGAAGGAAATCAAGCAACAATGAGTGAATAATTTTTTAACAAAATACTGAATTGGAGAATAGGGAGAAAAATGTGCAACAATGAGTAACGAAAAACATCCAACTTTTTAAATAAACTTTTATAAAAATCACAATAAAAAAGAAAACATTTTTGAGAGAATAGGGATTTTTAAAAAATTTAGTTCTGTCAAGTCAATGAGTTGCTAACAAGTAAGAACTGACTCATAGCTGACATTCCAGCAGGTTTTCTGAGGCTGTAGATCACACAGGAGGATATTTCTCATCTTTCTGCTTCAGAGCCACAGGTGGGTTTGAACTATCGGAGGTATGGCCTTTCAGCAAGCAGTGCAGCTTTCTGCAGACAACACCATTAGAGCTCCCTTATTGATACAGGTTGTTGTTGTTGTTATGTGCCATCGAGTCGTTTGCGACTCATAGCGACCCCATGTACAACAGCCCTAAACCCTGCTCTATCCTGTGCCAATCTGACACACCCATCCCGATTACCCCAGTCACTGAATCAATCCACCTCATAGAGGGTCTTCCCCTCCTGCGCTGTCCCTCTACTTTACCCAGCGTGATGTCCCTCTCCAAAGACCTGTCTCTCCTTGCAACATGTTCAAAGTATGTCCGATGAAGCCCCAGAATCTTTGCCTCCAAGGAGTAGCCTGGTTTAACCCTCTGTAGGATGAATCTGTTTGTTTTCTTGGCAGTCCATGGTACATTCAATACTCTTCTCCAGCACCACAGCTCAAAGGCATCAATTCTCCTTCTGTCCTCCCTAGTCATTGTCCAGCTCTCTGATGCATAACAAGTGATTGCAAAGACCATGGCCTGTATCAGGTGCACCTTCGTCTCCAGAGAGACACCGTTGCTCTTGAGTACTTTAGAGAGGTCCCTAACAGCAGACTTTCCCATCACAATACGTTTTTTTATTTCCTGGCTGCTGGTGCCAAGAGTGTTGACTGTGGAGCCGAGCAAACTGAAGCTGTGAATAATCTCAATCTCTTCTCCATCCATCCTGATGCTGTCAGTGGGCCCAGTGATGAGAATATTTGTCTTCTTGATATTGAGCCTCAATCATATCAAAGGCTGCAGCCCTTGACCTTCTGCAGCAAGTGCTTCAGGTCCTCCTCAGTTTCAGCAAGCAGGGTTGTGTCATCTGCATAACGCAGATTGTTGATAGATCTTCTACCAATCTTGACCCCACATATCTCCTCATAAAGCCCAGCCTCCCAGATAATCTGTTCTGCATACAGGTTGAAAAGATAGGGAGACAGGACACATCCCTGATATCATCTACCTTATCTAAATTTCTAGCAAGCTAGTCAGTCTTCTTGGTAGCCACAAACACCTAACCTTGTACTACCCAGACATACTATGAGAGTAACAAAGATAAGTCATGTTTAATAATTTATTATGGTACCAAAACACAGAATTTGTTTACTGCAGCTAGAAACCCCCATGTGATACAGGTGGACTTTATTTAACAAAGTGCAATATAATATGTAAGAAATACTTGTAAGAGCTTGAAATGTGGTGAGCTCTGGTGGCCTAGTGGCAAGAAGGTGTACTGCAATCCCAGAGATGAGCGGTTCAAATCCACCAGATGCTTTGCTGGAGAAGGAGGAACAATCTCCTCCTGTACCAGTCAAATCTGATTTGACAGTACACACACACACAAATAATAAAAATAAAAAAGAATTAAAAAAAAATTTTTTTAAAGAGCTTGAAATGTGTCCAAAATCACCTGAACATGGGCCAGATGTAGACTGGACTCAGGAACAGAGCATATGGAAAGAGCTCGAAGATTCTCAGGAACAACACAGCAAGAGCAAGCAAGCCAGTGAGAGAGCCTTCCTCCTCTCTGCTACAGCTTCGTGAAGGGTGACATTGAAAGGAAAATTTTTTAAACAGTGTCCCCACACCCAAGTATTGTAAGAACCTATACCTTTGATCTTGTGTAAATGTTTATGTTCCAGGAACTAGCTAACCACAAACTGAACAAGCAATTACTGGCAAAAACCATATCTTAACTAGCATCAGCAGCAGGTGGCTGACCTAAAATTGAACTTCTGCTTTTCTGAAGAGCCAATGAGCAAACTCCACGCCAAAGAACCCCTAGACCCTCTATAAAAATCCCATGCTTTTTGGGCTCGGGGTCGACTTCCCTGTCTCCTATGTGAAATACAAGTCGTCCCGGAGCTCCGCCAATAAAGCCTCCTGTGATTGCAGCGAGTGGATCTGGTGTGAGTTGCTTGGGGTCGTGCCTGATCTAGGAAAAGCCCTAGTTTGGGGTCTTTCGTTTGGGGCCTCTCTTGTCCGGGATTGAGCGACCACCCCTGCAACCCACCAGTCAGCCACTTGGAGGTAAGAGGATCCTCTAGAATTCCTTTGTCTGTGCGGCGCCGCCAAACCTGTGTGTTTGTAAGTCTGTTTTACTTTCAGCTTGCTTTCAGTTTGTGGCTGTCGTGCGCCCGCCAGGGCCGGACGACTGTGGTGGGCAGACGTGCCTGAGAACCACAAGTCACAGCCCTGGAGAGACGTCCCTTTGGGTGGGATACGGATCCAGAGGCTTTAATAGTCTCTGATCCATCTGAGGGACTTAGAGTGTCCCGCCAGAGAGGAGGGACCCGGAGGGCTCTCCCGTCTGAAGCAGCTTTCAATTGGTTGTCACAAAGAGAGATTCTTGTGTCTCTTGTATTTCTTGTGAGTGTCTGCTGTGTTCTGTGGGCGACTAATGTGGGATAGACAGGGACGACTCCTCTATCTTTGACTTTAGGACATTTTTCTGAAGTAAGAACCAGGGCTAATAATTTCTCTGTTAACGTTAGAAAAGGACCTTGGCAAACCTTCTGTTACTCTGAGTGGCCCACT
>NW_006399844.1:7338882-7342224 GCF_000299155.1 Elephantulus edwardii | reverse complement strand
ACTAACCATCCTTCCTTTTCAGATAACCCCACAGGGCTTATTGGACTAATTGAGTCCCTCATGTTCTCTCACCAACCTACCTGGGACAATTGCCAACAACTAATCCAGGTCCTCTTCACTACTGAGGAGCGAGAGAGAATTCAGATGGAAGCCAGGAAAAACGTCTGAGATGCCGCAGGACAACCAGTCCAGACTCCTGCGGCCATGGACGCGGGATTTCCTCTCGTTCACCCCAACTGGGATTATAACACTGCTGAAGGTAGGGAGCAGCTATCTGCCTACCGCCGGGCTCTCATAGCAGGTCTCAGAGGGGCTGCACGATGCCCCACTAATTTGGCCAAGGTAAGAGAAGTCCTTCAAGGACCTACCGAATCCCCCCTCTGTGTTCCTAGAAAGACTAATGGATGCCTATAGGAGATACACTCCCTTTGACCCCTCGTCAGAGGGACAGAAAGCAGCAGTAGTTATGGCCTTTATTGGGCAGTCTGCTCCAGACAGCGCATAGAGGGGTTACAAGATTTTACATTGAGGGATGTAATGAAGGAAGCTGAGAAAGTGTACCACAAGAGGGAGACAGAAGAAGAGAAGGAAGAGAGAGAAAAGAAAGAAAGAGAGAAACGTGAGGACCGGCGAGACCGCCATCAAGAGAGGAATTTGACAAAAATCTTGGCCACAGTAGTAAGTGAAAAAGAAAGAGAAAGAGCAGGTTCTAGACATACAGGGCACCTGGGCACTAAGGGATCGAAACAATATGAAAAGAAACTGCAGTTGGACAAAGACCAGTGTGCATACTGCAAAGACAAAGGACACTGGGCTAAAGAGTGTCCCAAGAAAAAGAATAAGCCATCAAAAATTCTCACCCTAGATGAGGACTAGGGAAGACGGGGCTCGGATCCCCTCCCCGAGCCTAGGGTAACTATATCTGTGGGGGGACCCCCGTTGACTTCCTGGTAGACATGGGGGCACAACAGTCAGTTCTGAAGCAGCCCCTGAGGAAGATTAGCACAAAGAAGTCAGTGGTGCTAGGGGCTACTGGACAAAAATTCTGCCCATGGACCATGGAACAGACTATAGATCTAGGAAAAAAAATCAAGTGACTCACTCTTTTCTTGTTATATCGGAGTGCCCAGCCCCACTCTTAGGAAGAGATTTCCTAACTAAACTGAAAGCCCAAATTCAGTTCACTCCAAGTGGGCCTGAAGTTACCTGGGAAAGCAATAAGCCCAGCACTCTAGCCCTAGTAGTTCAACTAGAAGAAGAATATAGGCTCCATGAACCAGAGACAGAGGCTAAAGATTCGGACCTCATAGATTGGTTAAAAGAATTCCCAGAAGCCTGGGCAGACACAGGGGGGTTAGGTATGGCTAAAAATGCTCCACCAATAGTAGTAGAATTAAAAGCGGATGCCTCCCCCCTTAGGGTTAGACAATACCCTATGAGTAAAGAAGCCAAGGAGGGAATCCGACCACACATCCTCAGGTTGATAAAACAAGGGGTCCTAGTGCCGTGCCAATCCCCCTGGAACACTCCTCTCCTCCCTGTGGAAAAGCCAGGGACAAATGACTACCAGCCAGTGCAGGATCTAAGAGAAGTGAATCGGAGAGTGCAGGACATACACCCCACAGTTCCCAGCCCTTACACCCTCCTCAGCATGCTGCCACCTGAAAGAAAATAGTATTCTGTCTTAGACTTGAAAGATGCTTTTTTCTGTCTGAGGTTGCATCCCGCTAGCCAAGCTATCTTTGCCTTTGAATGGAGAGACCCTGAGGCCCGGATAACTGGACAATTAACATGGAGTCGATTGGCTCAAGGGTTCAAACACTCACCAACCCTTTTTGATGAGGCCCTGCACCGAGACCTCTGTGAGTTCCGGACCAGCAACCCTCAGGTGACTTTGTTACAGTATATAGATGACCTGCTCCTAGCCGCCCTAACCAAAGAGGAATGCATTGAAGGTACAAAGAAGCTTCTAATGGAGCTGGGAACTTTAGGCTATCGTACCTCAGCCAAAAAGGCCCAGCTGTGCAAAACTGAAGTAACTTACTTAGGGTATGTACTGAGAGATGACCAAAGGTGGCTAACAGAGGCCCGGAAAAAGGCTGTGATGCACATACCGACTCCCTCCTCACCAAAGCAGGTAAGGGAATTCCTAGGGACAGCCGGGTTTTGTAGCCTGTGGATACCTGGGTTCGCCTCCTTGGCAGCCCCCCTGTATCCTCTAACCAGAAACCAGGAACAATTCTCCTGGAATCCTGAACATCAGACGGCCTTTGAGGACATTAAGAAAGCCTTGCTTTCAGCTCCTGCCCTCACCTTGCCAGACCTGACCAAGCCATTCACCTTATACATAGATGAAAGAGGCGGGGTAGCTAAAGGTGTGTTGTCGCAAGCTTTAGGACCTTGGAAACGGCCAGTGGCCTATTTGTCCAAGAAACTAGATCCAGTGGCCAGTGGTTGGCCAGTCTGCCTGAAGGCCATTGCAGCTGCCACGGTCCTGGTGAAAGATGCAGACAAATTAACCATGGGGCAGCATATCACTATCATAGCCCCACATGCATTAGAGAGCATCATTCGACAACCACCTGACCGATGGATGACTAATGCCCGCCTGACTCACTATCAGAGCCTACTCCTCATGGACAGGGTAACCTTTGGAGCCCCAGTCATTCTTTTTTTTTTTTTTTAAATTTTTTATGGAGCCCCAGTCATTCTAAACCCGGTGACCCTACTGCCTGTGGAAGGGGACCCAGAACCCTGCCATCACTGCAAAGAAATTCTAGCAGAAGAAACCAGAACTCGGAAAGACCTAAGAGACCAGCCTTGGCCTGGGTGTCCAACCTGGTTCACCGACGGCAGCAGCTTCGTCAAGAATGGTAAGCGGATCGCTGGGGCGGCAGTGGTAGATGGGAAGAGAGTTATTTGGTCCGATAGCTTATCTGAAGGAAGCTCCACACAAGAAGCCGAGTTAATAGCCCTCTCTCAGGCATTGACATTAGCAGCAGGAAAGGCTATAAATATCTATACAGATAGTCAGTATGCTTTTGCCACAGCCCATATCCATGGGGCCATTTACCGGCAGTGAGGCCTTCTTACCTCAGCAAGGAAAGAAGTAAAAAACAAAAAAGAAATCCTAAAACTGTTAGATGCTATACACCTGCCAAAGAAAGTAGCCATCATGCACTGTCCAGGGCACCAGCGAAGTCAAGATGTCGTAGCTAAAGGGAACCAGATGGCGGACGAAGCCGCCAAGTCAGCAGCAGAGAGAATCCCAACCTTAGCTACTAACATCTGTGAACTCTGGTGGCCCCCAACGTCCGATATTAGTTTTCAGTATTCTGAAGA
>NW_006399844.1:7337165-7338507 GCF_000299155.1 Elephantulus edwardii | reverse complement strand
GATACCCAAGGTAATTGGGTCAGACAATGGCCCAGCCTTTGTTGCCCAGGTGAGTCAGGGACTGGCCAAACAACAGGGGGTAAATTGGAAATTGCATTGTGCTTATAGACTCCAGAGCTCAGGTCAGGTAGAAAGGATGAATAGAACTCTAAAAGAGACCTTAACTAAAATAGCTATTGAGACCGGCATAAAAGATTGGATTGCTCTCCTTCCCTTCGCACTGTTCCGTGTGCGGAACACCCCAGGGATCCTTTCACTTACCCCCTATTAAATCATATATGGGGGACCATCCCCTCTTACTAGTGTAAATGTGAAGTACAATGATGCCAGTTTTACTGATTCTGCATGACTCGTTTGAAAGCTCTAGAAACATGTCAAAAGGCGACCTGGCCAATGATTCAAGAGATTTATAATGATAAATTGCCTCCCATCCTGCACAATTTTCAGGTTGGAGATAAAGTCTTAATCCGCCAGCACCGGACCAGCAATCTCGAGCCTCGCTGGAAAGGACTATATCAAGTGCTGCTGACTACCCCTACAGCTGTTAAAGTAGACAGAGTAACAGCTTGGGTCCATGCGTCTCATGTCAAGCCAGCTCCAACCAGTGAAGATGACCAGTGGACTCTGGAAAGGACTGATAATCCTTTTCGGTTGCCTTCGTCGGGACAGCCACAAGTAACCACAACCCGCATGCCCCTCACAACCTCACCTGGGTAGTCCAATCTCAAGCAGGGAACATTGTATGGTCTATCTCTGCAATCGTTACCCCTTGGACCTGGTGGCCAGATCTGTACCCTGACCTCTGTAAGTTAGCCCATGGAGCCCCTGCAGACTGGGATGCAGAAACAACCCTTAAACCCACTGCTCCCTCATGGCCCACTCCCAGTGACGCTCAAGGCCTTCTGGCCTCTGCCCTCCTTGGAGGGCGAGCAGGTTGTGGAAATCAGAAACAGAGAGGGAACCTAAGATGGTTCACTTTCTACATCTGTCCAGGGCACGACCTGATTACACGAGGGCTAACTCATATGTGCAGGGGTCAGAGTGATTTCTATTGCCAAAGCTGGAAATGTGAAACAACTGGGAATACTTACTGGAAACCTTTCTCCTCTTGGGATTTCATAACTGTAACAGCTAACTACTCCTGAGTTAACCTGAGAAATCCCAATTCCGTTAAACAAGCAAAAGCTGCATGCAGTAATTGGTGTCAACCCCTAAAAATCTCTTTCACAGATCCTGGCAAAAAGGCCCCCATGTTTATTGCAGCTTTGTTCACAATAGCAAGGAGTTGGAAACAACCTAAGTGCCCATCAACAAACGAATGGCTAGAGAAGCTGTGGTATAT
>NW_006399844.1:7334715-7336410 GCF_000299155.1 Elephantulus edwardii | reverse complement strand
AATGAATGAATGGAAACCCAAAATCCCTGTAAATGTTTATGAAAATTAATAAAATATAATTACAGAAAAAAATGGCAATCAGGATGTTGGTGGGGAATCAGACTTTACCAAGAACACTATGATAATGGGCTATCATTTATGATAAAGCTGTTTGATCGTCCTCTACAGAGCACAGTAATAGGACCTAACCCTGTGCTGGCAGGACTCTCCCCAGCTGAGAAATCGCCTCCTGTCCCACCACAGAGCCAACCCATCTTAACTTCACCCACACCACCAAAGGAGTTAAAAAAACGACCCGCTTCTACAAGAGACCGTCTCCTCAATCTAATTAAAGGAGCTTTTAGTGCCCTAAATAATACCAACCCCCACATTACTGATTCTTGTTGGTTGTGTTTAGCCACCAACCCACCTTACTATGAAGGTATCGCAGTGGCGGGAACATATAAAAACTCCACTGAACATAATAACTGCACTTGGGATACTGAGACAAAGTTAACTCTAACTGAAGTTTCAGGAACTGGAACCTGTATTGGGAACCCTCCTGGCAATCTCCGCTCATTATGTAATACCACTACCCAAGTGCCCCCCTCCAAGGGATGCTTAGTTCCCAATACCGGATATTGGTGGGCCTGCAATACTGGATTAACCCCATGTGTCTCTTTAGCTGTTTTTAACTCTAACTCTGATTACTGTGTATTAATTTATCTGATGCCATCTCACCCTGATGATGAATTTGTTAATGAATTTGATCATGCACCTGAGCGCCGTTTTCGCAGAGAACCTATTACTAGGACCCTAGCAGTCTTATTAGGAGTAGGAGGAATAGCTGCAGGAATAGGTACAGGGACTTCAGCACTTGTCTATGGGCAACAACAATACCATGAGTTAAAAACAGCCATACACGAGGATCTTCAGGCTTTAGAGTCATCAATTACTCGGCTAAAGGAATCCCTGACCTCCTTATCTGAGGTAATCTTACAGAATAGAAGAGGGCTGGATTTATTATTCCTCAAAGACGGGGGTCTCTGTGCCGTGCTAAAAGAAGAATGTTGCTTTTATATTGACCTTTCAGGAGTAATAGAAGACTCCATGAAAAAGCTAAGAGAAAGGTTAGACAAAAGAAAACGAGACCGAGAATCTCAGCAAACATGGTTCGAGAGCTTATTTTATAAATCCCCGTGGTTAACTACTCTTGTATCCACCCTTATAGGTCCTTTAATACTCTTGTTTATATTGTTACTAGTTGGGCCTTGTATTATAAATAAGCTTGTTACCTTTGTTAAAGATCGCATCAGTACTGTTCTAAGACAACAATATCAAAATATGAGAGAATCTGCCTACAATGATACTGCCTCCAGAGATTCTTGGTTCTATGATTAGAACCTTGTACTAAAAGAAGTGGGGAATGAAAGGGAAATTTTTTAAACAATGTCCCCAGACCCAAGTATTGTAAGAACCTATACCTTTGATCTTGTGTAAACGTTTATGTTCCAGGAACTAGCTGACCACAAACTGAACAAGCAGTTACTGGACTAACCACAAGCTGAACAAGCAATTACTGGCAAAAACCATATCTTAACTAGCATCAGCAGCAGGTGGCTGACCTAAAATTGAACTTCTGCTTTTCTGAAGAGCCAATGAGCAAACTCCACGCCAAAGAACCCCTAGACCCTCTATAAAAATCCCTTGCTTTTT
>NW_006399844.1:7325348-7334295 GCF_000299155.1 Elephantulus edwardii | reverse complement strand
GAAGATCTTCTCTCACTACTCTAAAGGGCCCCTTTGGCAGTAGGAAACACATAGACTATTATGGAGATTGATTTTGGAATTTAGATGCACTCCTAGTTTGGGGTCTTTAAACATGAAATTTGAACAAGAACAAGTGATGGCGATGCTGTGCCCTGAAGGACTACTCTGCTCCAGCAAGAAAGGCGACCATGAGGAATAATCCAGAAATCATCTCAACAATTTAAGGAGCAAAGTTATTCAGCCTAGGGTAGGGAAGATATACTGTTTTAAAATATAATTTTTAGGTTGTATCTCCTCTCCCTTTCCCCAGCCCCCATCAAAAAAATATGCTAGAATTCTAACCCTTTTACCTGTAGGGAGCTCTAGTCATCTAGTAGGTAAAGAGTTGAGCTGCTAACCCAAAGGCAGGTGGTTCGAATCCACCAGTTACTCCAAAGGAGGAAGATGGGCAATCTTCTGTGTGATTTACAGCCTCTGAAAACCCACTGGAAATTCTACTATGATTCGAGGGCAATAAGGGAGAGAGAGATATCTGTAGACCTTGAGTAGTAGGAACCATTAAAAAAAACATTAACCAAAAGATTGGAGGGTTAAGTCCACCATGAGGCCACCTAGAGAAAATCCCAACATTGACTTCTTAAAAGTCAGTCACTGAAAACCATACAGAGCATAGTTCCATTCTGCCACACGTAGGGACTCTGTGAGTCAGGATTGAGTCTATGACAACTTGTACTTGTGAATGTAATTTTATTGGGAAATAGGGTTTTCTCAATTATATAAATTAGGTCATACATGAGTATGATGATTACTAAATCCAATCATTTTTAGTTATACAAAGAGTTTATCAGACACAGAGGAACATATGTGTTCTTGAGTTTGTGTGTGCACACACACGGCAGACCCCACGTGAGGATCATTAGAGAATTAAGGAAAGCCTAGAGCTGTCAAAAAAGAGGAAATCAACTTGACTGGGATGTTGATTTAGACTTTTAGCTCCAGAATTGTGAGAAAATACTTCCCTGCTCTTTAAATCTTCTGAATTTTGTGTTAAAACAGCCCAACGTCCCTAAATTAATTACTCCTTCGAGCATCCAACAATTACTCGCAACATGTTTGACCCTGCTAGACGAGACAAGACATCAGTGCCATCACAGGGGAGTGTAGGGTTGAGGACAACAGTGGGTGAGGGTTGAGGACAACAGTGGGTGACACTTCTTTAACAAAGGATCCAATTAAAAATTGATGAGGAAAAGATCAGACACTTTACCAACAAAGACATACAGGGGACAACACACATGTGAAGAAATGCTCATGACCATTAACTGTGATGGTTAAGGTTGTGTGTGTCAGTTTGGCTGGGCCATGAATGCCAAGGATTTATCAGTTATGATGTAGTCACTCTCACGATAAGATCTGATCTAATATCATCACCTTCATGATGCGATCTGCTATGAACTACCAATCAGCTAAAAAGAGATTTTTTTTTTGGTGTTGCCACCTATATCCAACATATAAAGATGTTCTGGCAAAACTCTTAGACTTTTGTTTAATTTGGCTCATCATCATCTGACCTCTGGTTCTCTAGACTTGAGCCAGAAGTGTGCTGTATGGCCTACCAGTGCTGGCTTCACCAGTCCTTGTGGTTACATGAGCCAGGACAAGCCTCCAGTCTGACTTCTGATCTATGGTTTTGGGACTTGCTAGCCTCCATGCCTATGGTGATGAAAGAAGAAGTTCAGGCTGCTTTGAAGGAAATGGCAAAAAATAAGGCTCCAGGAATAGATGGTATACCAATTGACATATTTCAGTTAACAGATGCTGCCCTGGATGTGCTCACCAAGTTGTGCCAAGAAATCTGGAGAACGACCACTTGGCTAACTGACTGGAAGAGATCTATATTTGTTCCTATCCCAAAGAAAGGTGACCCAACAGAATGTGGAAACTACAGAACAATCTCACTGATTTCACATGCAAGCAAGATTTTACTGAAGATTATCCAAAAACGACTGGAACAGCACATCAGCAGAGAACTACCAGAAGTCCAGGCTGGGATTAGAAGGGGTTGTGGTACTAGAGATATTGTAGCTGATGTTAGATGGATCTTGGCTGAAAACAGGGAATACCAGAGGAATGTCTATCTGTGTTTCATTGACTATGCAAAGGCATTTGACTGTGTGGATCATAACAAACTATGGCTGACTCTGAGAAGAATGGGAATCCCAGAACACTTGATCGTTCTAATGCGAAACTTATACTTGGACCAGGAGGCAGTCGTCAGAACAGAGCAAGGGAACACTGCATGGTTCAAAATTGGGAAGGGTGTACGCCAGGGATGCATCCTATCTCCATACCTTTTCAACCTGTATGCAGAACAGATTATCCGTGAGGCTGGGCTCTATTAGGAGAAATGTGGGGTCAAGATTGGTGGACGATTTATCAACAATCTGCGTTATGTGGATGACACAGCCCTGCTTGCTGAAACTGAAGAGGACCTGAAGCACCTGCTGCAGAGGGTCAAGGACTGCAGCCTTCAGTATGGACTGAGGCTCAATGTCAAGAAGACAAAGATTCTCACCACTGGACCAATTGGCAGCATCAGGATGGATGGTGAAGAGATTGAGATTGTACACAGCTTTAGTTTGCTTGGCTCCACAGTCAACACTCTTGGCACCAGCAGCCAGGAAATTAAAAGGCGCATTGCCATGGGAAAGTCTGCTGTTAGGGACCTCTCCAAAGTGCTGAAGAGCAATGGTGTCTCTCTGGAGACTAAAGTGCATCTGATACAGGCCATGGTCTTTGCAATCACTTGTTATGCATCAGAGAGTTGGACAATGACCAAGGAGGATAGAAGGAGAATTGATGCCTTTGAGCTGTGGTGCTGGAGAAGAGTATTGAGAATACCATGGACTGCTGGGAAAACAGATTCATCCTGGAAAGGGTTAAACCTGGTGGCTCCTTGGAGGCAAGGATTCTGAGGTTCCGTCTAACATACTTTGGACATGTTGTGAGGAGAGACCGGTCCTTGGAGAGAGACATCATGCTTGGGAGGGTGGAGGGACAGCGCAGGAGAGGAAGGCCCTCTATGAGGTGGATTGATTCAGTGACTGGGATAATTGGGATGGGAGTGTCAGAGACGGTGCGATTGGCACAGGACAGAGCAGAGTTTAGGGCTGTTGTACATAGGGTCGCTATGAGTCGCAAGCGACTCGACGGCACATAACAACAACAACAGCCTCCATAACCATGAGAATTATTTCCTTGAGATACATTTGTCATATATGTACGTATAAAACAAACTTCACTGGTTTTGCTTCTCTAGAGAACTCAGCCTAAGACATGAGCCACTTTTATTGTTAGGTCAGAGGGGCTCTGTGAATAACAAACCTTGCCCTATCCTGACCCATTCTCACAATCCCTAGCATGCCCATTGTTACAATTACTGTGTCAGCCCAACTCATTGAAGGTCTTCCTCTCTTTCTCTGACCTTCGACCTTCCAAACATTCTATCTTTTTCCAAGGATTGGCCCCTCCTGCTAACTTGACCAAAGTACATGAAATGAAGCTTTGCCATTAAACCTCTATGAAATACCCTGGTTGCACTTCTCCCAAGAAGATTTATAGGTAGTTCATGGGACATTGAGCACTCTTCGTCAACATCACAATTCCATAAGGTGAATTATAAACATCAGGGAAGTACACACTCACTAGCACAACCATCTAGATGAGATCAAAGGTCAGAATTTTCCCAGGGGTAGAATTCATAGGATGGGAAAGGATAGGAAAACAAGACAAATGGAAAAGGAATACAGAGAGGAGGTGGAAAGAGTGTATTACATTGTAAGGATTGCAATCAACATCATGAATGAAAATGTGTAGGACTTGTTGAATAGAAAATCAATTTGTTACAAATTTGCATTCAGATCACAATAAAAACTGAAAAAAATCATTAAGCATTCTATGTCAGTGTTCACTCAGCTCTATTCTTGTTCATGCTGGTGGTCCTGAGGTGATTTGACCTGTCCACCAGGTAGAGAGACTTTTTTTTTTATCCTTAAGTCATGATTTTAGAGATGTCCCATTTCTTCAGTTTCTTAGAAACACTCTCGGATACAGCCCAAGGGAGCTTTGGTGGCATAGTCCATAGGAGTTGTGCTGCTAACTCAAAGGTGGCAGTTTGAATCCCATTATCGGCTTCACTGGTGAAAGGGGGACAATCTCCTCTCATACAATTAACCGCTTTTGAAAACTCACTAGAGGATCAGCTAAGGGCCAGATTAATGGCAATGAGAGTATGAGAGCTACACTTGGATATATAGTACTATCATTTCACAAGTTTTCTTTAAATTTATCATTCCTGGATTACTGTAACAAAACAGAGACATATTATCTCATTGTTCTGGAGGCTAGACTAGAAGTCAGAATTCAGGGAATCAGCAGGGCCCTGCTCTCTCTGAACTCTCTAAGGGAAAATAATTTCTTAACCTCTGGTGACTTCTGATAACCCCAGGTGTTCCCTGACCTAGCTCTACAATTACAAAACTACTTCTTTCCTGCCTGTTTCTTTATCTTTCCTCCTCTTTCATAAGGACACCACTCAGATTAAGACCCATCCTACTCCCATAAGACTTCACACTGACAGTGTCTTTAGTCTTAATTCTAAGTAAGGTCAGGTTTACAGCTACTGGGGGTTAAAACGTCAGCATATCTTTTGGGAGGGGCATGCAGATCAACCAACAGCACCCAACCTCAGTGTAATAAGTTTTCAGTTGAGACCCAAATCCATCGCTCTCAGGTACCCACTGATTTTCCATCTTTTATTAGCTTAATGGTAAGGGTTGCATTCCCACCCCAAGGTCAGGTGGTTTATATCCACTAGCTGCTTTATGGGGAAAAAAGATGAGCAGTCCCCTCACATGCAATTTACCATCTTTAAAAACCTGCTGGAGAATCAGCTGTGAGTCAGTCCTGACTCAAGGTTACATAACAACAACATCTGAAGTATGTCAATACCAAGGACTGCTCCAATATTTTCCTGCTTCTAGAGAATAAGGGTAAACATCACCTCGACCCTCCAGCTGGCTTTTGGAGGCTGTAAATTGCACAGGAGAATGTTGCCCATCTTTCTCTTGTGGAATTGCTGGTGGATTCGAACTACCATGAAGATGTCTCCTTTGGGTTAGCAGCACCACACCCTACAAACTACACCAGCAGATCTCTCTTAAAGATAACTGTGTGGAAAACCTACAAAGGGGACAAC
Source organism: Elephantulus edwardii (assembly GCF_000299155.1). Taxonomy (NCBI): domain Eukaryota; kingdom Metazoa; phylum Chordata; class Mammalia; order Macroscelidea; family Macroscelididae; genus Elephantulus; species Elephantulus edwardii. The sequence continues at coordinate 7,329,038 of NW_006399844.1, read as the reverse complement.
CTAGAGTACTGGATCAACAGAACTGTACAGATGAGCTGGGTTGGCTTCTGACAAATAGTTTAGAAGCATTGGAATATAAAAGTGAAAGGGTCACTGCTAGTACCTCTGAGGACAGCTGGTTGCCTTGACAAGTTAACACCGTGGAGAATGCATCTGCCGCTGTCACCCACTGAACCGGCCAAGGTTGGGTAGGGTTACACTCTTCACCTGCTCACTCCCCCCTGACTAGGTTTCAGCTTCAGGTATGCTTCCCTGCGATTACACTGGCCCCTGAAATTAGAGCCCTCAGTTTCACCTCTGAGAGAGGGTCTAACCTCACTCCAGAACCTGTAGAGTCTTGCTTGTGGTGTTCTCTAAGGTGACCACACTTTTGCTTTATCCCTCAGTACTAAATGGACGTTTGATCCTTACTTAACCTTTTGTAGTCTGATGTTCTCCCATTCCTTCTCATCCAATTCTGACTTCCAGTTCCCTAATCTCACCTGCCAAACCATTCTAGAATGCCCACCACTGACCTCTAATTGCTAACATTTGTCTCAATCTCTCTTTAATAACCAATATGTCACCACTCTTGTGAGGGAAGCTGAATATCAAATTTAATAATAGTAGACCAAATGCTGTATTGGGGAATGAGGGAAGCTTAATACATGCTGAAGGTCACCTTGTGACACTGGGGCATTCCCTAGGAGTCAACATTGTTCTTAGTTCGTGTCAAATGAATCCCTCCCTCTTGAGATTAGCATAAAGAGGAACTTGGCCTTACTGTAAAAGACTTCACCATTATCCTTTGTTTTTGCTTTGTACTTTCTTGTGATTTTACTTTGCTTACCTTCCTTATGATTCTAAATAAATACTCAGAGAAGCATGGCTTGGGGCCTTCAGTCATGGGAACTGTTGGCCCCCTGTTTTTCACACTCTCTGTTCTATATCATTCCTGGTAGTCTGTCTCATTATTAATAATTATAAAATTATTTCATTCTTTGGGACCCTCGGTCTGCAACATTCTGGTGCCCGAACAAGGGACAAGGTGGTGGTTTTTCTTTGGATAAGGTGGTAGTTTCTCTTTCTTTCTGTTTTTCGAGCACACACCAGGAACTGAAAGGGAATTTGCTCAGGGTAAGTGAAACTTTCGGGAAAATTAAAAACAGGGTCATGAGAGAATCTTCACTCCTTGGAAGTTAAGGATAGAATTAGAAAAAATTTCATGAGGATTCTCTCACCCCTTAAAGGGCAAATTTAAGGGAAGAAAAATATTTCATGGGGACTATACCCCACCCTCTGAAAACGTATTAAAAATTCAGAGGTAGAATTTATAAAAACGAGTCATGGGGGACGCCCCATCCTCTGAAGCTCAATATATTTCTTTTGTAAAGAATTACTTAAGAGTTCAGGGGTAAAAGTAAGAGAAAAGTAATTTTTGCTGTTGTTTCAGTATGTATAGTGACATTACAGGTTAAAGCCAGTAGGTAGAGTGTAGTCAAACTTTAAAACTTGGTATAATGTTATGAGAGATTTACGAATAGCACATAAAGAACAAATTCCTATTGAATTTTAGCCAGTATAGACTTTAATAAGAATAGTAACTGTTTGTGTTGATTGTTTTAAGTTTGTTATTGTTGTTTGTTGTCTTATTAGGTACCAGAGTACTTTGAGCTCATATAATTTGATAATTTCGGTGAAATATGAAAAGTAAGAGACTGAAGCTAACTTAAGAGAAAAATCTTGATTTGAAAGATGAAGTAAGCAAAGATAAGTTCTAAAAATTGATAAATAAATTTAAAAGCTGCAGCTGAAAAAATTTTAACATGGATAAAAATCTCTGAATTAGTAAAAACTTTTAAAAAATAGACTGCATTTGAAAGATGGCTAGTTTTTATTTTTGGTGGTCTGGAATGCCAACGATAAAGAGACAACCAGTCTTTCACAACTGCATAGAAAGATGAACTAGAAGTTTAGAAGCAGATAAAAGAGAAAATGCAACTTAGTTCTCAGAGTGGATATAAAGAGAAAAGTTATACCCTCTACTGACTACCTGTGAAATCTAAAAGGTTAGACTTTCTTAAATGCCAAGAAACAAAGCTGTTTTAAAAAGAACTTTAAATTTGTCCCAAACTTAATGTTACAATTGTGGAAATTAGAACTTTTGAAAAGAGATTGTCAGAAAGAAAGAAGGAAGAGTAAAAAATCCAGGCTTTCAGGGCTTTGTAGAAAATGTTGAAAAGGATATCACTGAAATAATGAATGTAGATCTTTAATAAGTTCATGGGAACTGTTGGCCCCCTGTTTTTCACACTCTCTGTTCTATATCATTCCTGGTAGTCTGTCTCACTATTAATAGTTATAAAATTATTTCATTCTTTGGGACCCTTGGTCTGCAACACTCTTGCCTGGAAATTCTCTTCTCTTGGCTTCCTTAACCTTCTCCTCTGCTGCTTCTCCTATTCCTTCTTTGTCCAATCCTTCCACTGTTCATCTTAAAATATTTATAGTCCTCACAGACCCCTACCCAAAAGCCTTGTTAATTGGTATGTCCTTTCTTGATGTTTTTCCACTCCCAAGCTCTATCACATGTGTGTAGATGACTTCCAACCCTTCCTCACAAGCTCTCGGTATAACTAGCTGTTACAGTCTTCCCTGTACCAGTGTGGAGTTTATTATTCAAAATTACTTTCCTAGCCACTGAACTTAACTTTGGCATATGGATGCATGGGAATATGTGAACAGGGTGTATTAGCCTGTCCATAAGGGGATTGTCTATCCTACCTACCCACAAGGGGATTGGCTATCACCAATCCACACGGTGATTAATCTTGCCATTAAATTGAGTGGACCCAGCGGCAGAATTAGGAGATCTTCCTCACAAGTGAAGAAGAAGGAAGAGAAGGTGGCACGTCTTTCAGGCCCATAAGTTCTTGCTCCACCCACGCCTGCAGCAGCAGCAGCCATGACCAAACCAGAGCACATGAGAGGGAGATACCTTGGGACTCCCTTACCCCACACCATGGACAGAACCAGAACTAAGCTAAGAGCCTTTGCCCAAGCTCATTGGACAAGTGGGAGAGTACAGGGTGGAGGGGAGTGCCAATATTGGCAGGACAGAGAACTTTGTAACACTGGCCTTAAGGCTGAGATGCCTGCAAGCACATTTCAGAAGCTGTCCTGATTGAGTGGCTGTACTAGCTACTAATCTAATTATAGCCTTTTGACTTCCCCAGTATGGTTCTGTGTGGTCTGTGAGCTATTGCATCAGACTTTGCATGCAGCAAAGCAGTAAGACTGGTGTTGAGATGAGTAGAAAGATATATGGGAGCATGGGGTCATGTTGGATCTCATGGGAATCGTTTTTGTGGTATTGATGCTGTTGACAAGAGTAGTTGCCCTTTGTGAAGTCGGTGAAGGTCAAACATTGCGTCCCCACATGACCCTTGCTCTTTTTTTTTTAACACCAAAAAACTTTTATTGTAAGTTAAGTGAAACTCTACAATTGAACAGATTGGTTTTTAGTCAGCAAATCATACACATTTCATTTTGTGGCATTGATTGCAAATACCACAATGTCAATCATATTCTTCCCATTTTCACTCTATGTTTCCAATTGTCTATCTATCCTACTTCCTGAACTTCCTCCTTAGACAAATGTCATTACCTTTATCTTGCATTGGGACTACATTTCTCTTTGGTGTTTCTGAT
>NW_006399844.1:7322717-7324088 GCF_000299155.1 Elephantulus edwardii | reverse complement strand
ATTTAAAATATATGCAAACTAATATATCTATATCTATATCTCTCTATATATATATATATATCTGGTGGTCTAGTGGCAAGAAGTTGCACTGTAATCCTGAAGGCATGTGGTTCGAGGCCACCAGCTGCTCCATGGGAGAAGGATGGGCATTCTCCTCCTGTGTGATTAACTGCCTCTGAAAACCTGCTGAAGCATTAGCTATGGGTTGGTTCCAATTCTATGGTACACAGTCGAGTATGACTCATAGTGGCCCTTTCAACAAAAGATCTGAACCTAGTCCTGTCCTGCATCATCCTCACACTTCCTGACACTAAAGAGCCCATTACAGCAGTCACCATGTCAGTCCAGCTCGTTGAGGGTCTTTCTCTCCTTCACCGACCCTATCTAGCAATATGTCCAAAGTATGTGAGTATCATCCTTGCCTCCAAAGAGCACTCTAGCTGCACCCTCTCCAAGACATCTATTCATTCATCTTGGCCATCCATGGGATGTTCAGTGCTCTTCACCAATACTACAGCTCAAAGGCATCAATTCTTCTGTCATCCTTATTCTTTTTCCAGGTCTCAGATGGATAGCTAGTAATCGGAAAAAATATGGCCTGAATTAGACACATCTTAGTCCTTAAACTGACATCACTACTCCTCAATAATTTGGAAAGGTCCCTAACTGCAGATTTCCTCTGTGCAATATGTCTCCTTATTTCCTGACTGCTCATACCAAGGGTATTAATTGTGGATCCAAGCAAGATGAAGCTGTTGACCGTTTCAATCTCCTCTCCATTCATCAAGATGCTGCTTATTGCTCCCGTGGTAAGAATCTTTGTTTTCTTTATATTGAGATGCAATGCATACTGAAGGCTGCATTCCTTGATCTTCTTTTTTTTTTTTCATTCCTTGATCTTCTGCGCTTCAAGTCCTCCTCACTTTCAGCAAGCAAGGTTGTGTAATCTGCATAATGCAGGTTATTGATGAGTCTGCCTCCAATCCTGATGCCACATTCCTCCTCACAGAGTCCAGCTTCTCAGATAATTTGCTCAGCATATAGATTGAACAGGTATGGAGATAGAATACAATCCTGACGCACTCCCCAATTTCAAACCATGCGATGCTCCCCTGCTCCATTTGCACAACAGCCTCTTGATCCAGGTATAGGTTCCTCATGAACACAATCAATATGGTGGCCTAGTGGTAAGAAGCTGCACAGTAAAAAAAGAAAAAAAAAGAAGGTGCACTGCAATCCTGAAATCTCGTGGTTCAAATTCACCAACTGCTCCATGGACTTAAAATGGGCAACTTCCTCTTGTGCTGCCTCTGAAAACCTGCCCGAGGTTGGTTCTGAATCAACTGTACACAATCACAACTGTTATATATA
>NW_006399844.1:7318948-7322222 GCF_000299155.1 Elephantulus edwardii | reverse complement strand
TATATATATTTGTTGTTGTGTACCATAGAGTCAGAACTGACCTATAGCTGACCCTCCAGCAGGTTTTCAGAGGTAGTTAATCACATGGGAGGAGATTGCCTACCCTTCTCCCTTGATACAGAGATATATAGATATTATATATACACATACATACCATGAGAGGTATGTAATTTTTAAATCAAACAAAGCACACCTGTAGACTACAGCCAGGTTTCACTTCTGTGATCCATGACAGTAGAAAGAATGAAGGCTTTGATGTCAGAAAAGAAATGGGCTTAGATATGGGCTCCACATATAATACAGAGACAATGCTTGTATGTCTTTGGGCAAGTTCCTTAACATCTCCATTTTCCTTATCTGTGGAATACAGATAGCAGTGCTTACCTCATTTAATTATAATAAAGACAGAGAGATTCTCATGGGTAAATGTGTATTGTGTTTAATGTTATAGTGTATGAATGATTGAAAAAATCAATATGCTTCATAAACTTTCACTCAGATCACAATAAAAGCCAAGTCCCCCTTCTGGGCAAGTCATTTATAATTTACCTAGATCCCTATCGTAGTTACTTAGTGCTGCCCTAACAGAAATACTCCAAGGGGAACAGAGGAGGATTGTCTCACTGTTCAGGGCTAGGAACCAACACCAGGACGTTGGCTCTAGAAACAGTCCCTCCTCCTTCGTAGCTCCGCGTGTTCCTTGTCGAACCTAGGCTTGTAAGTGGTCTCTCACGTGGCCTCGGTGTCTGTTTTCCCTTTTGAAGATGCCATCAAACGGTAGGCCCACTGCTGGGGCCGACAACTCAGCTCGTTGCCTTGAATTAGAGCCAAATCATAGCCAGCTCTCCAGGAGGATTTCTGAGACCATACATCACACAGGAGAAGATTACTCATGTTTCTTCCATGGAGCGGCTGATGGATTTGAACTGGCTGCTTTGAGGTCAGCAGGACAACTCCGAATGCCCTATGCCACCAGAGATGGAAAAAACAAACAACAGCCAAAAACCTCATTGTCCCTGCCTTCAGATCTGAAGGCAGGATTCAGGAAGGGGCTGGGAGGTGACAAACGTGTGAACACTTATTTCCAAGCAGATTATAAGCCTGAATAATAAGCCAGTGTAAAATCAGAGAAGTCGTTATTAACCTAACAAAAGAAAACTTTTCTTTCCAAAGAGGGCTGCATTCACAGGTACAGGGGTTAGGACTTCAATTTCTCTGCTCTGAATCCATTGCTGACTTCCTCTTGAGGCCATCCTCTGTCTAAGCTGGTTTGTGCTACCACATACTTTTATTATTGTTGTTTGGGGTGTATGCTCCAGTTTTTCACTTGTCAGGGTAGTCCCTGAGAGGGCTATGTAAACTCTTGGCTGTAACCCCAACATTGACAGTGGACCTGTCAGGCAACAGATGCTAAATGAAGGGATAGATAAGGGACATGGGTGTGAAGGAATTAAAAGGCTACAATGAGAAGAAATAGCTTAGGGAATCTCCTCATTGGGGTATGTGTGGCTATACCATAAATACTCCAACCATTTTCCCACTGTTGGACAAATCTAGAATTTATTTTTATTAATGATTTTCTGGAGTACATCTCACTTGGCGCGGGAGGCTTTTTCTGTAGAGACTCACATGTTGCATTTAAGAATATGAGCGTCTAATGGGTATCACAAATGGTTAACTCGCTCAGCTGCTAATTAATTGGAAGTTGTAAGTTTGAGCCCACCCCAAGATCCCTCAGAAGAAAGTTCTGGAAGTCTACTTGCAAAAGTATCAATCACCACCACAACAAGATAAAGGTAAATAATCCAGTAGACAAATGGGCACAAGATATGAACAGACACTTCACCAAAGAAGACATTCAGATGGCCAACAAGCACATGAAGAAATGTTCAAAATCCATAGCTCTAAGGGAGATGCAAATTAAAACAACTATGAGATATCATCTCACCCCAGTCAGAATAGCAAAAGTTAACAGAACAGCAAGCAACAAATGCTGATAAGGTTGTGGCAAAACTGGAACCCTTATTCACTGTTGGTGGGAGTGTAAAATGATGCAAGCACTGTAGAAGGCGGTATGGCACTTTCTCAAAAAAAGTTGCAAATAGAAAACAACAAATGCTGGCGAGGTTGTGGAGAAACTGGAACCCTGATTCACTGTTGGTGGGAATGTAAAATGGTGTAACCACTGAGGAAGGCGGTATAGCGCTTTCTCAAAAAGTTGCAAATAGAGATACCATTTGACCCAGCAATTCCTCTACTGGGAATATATCCCAAAGAGACCATAACTGACATCTAAGCAGATATATGCACACCCATGTTTATCGCAGCTCTGTTCACAATAGCTAGGAGTTGGAAACAACCCAGGTGCCCATCAACAAACGAATGGATAGAGAAGCTGTGGTATCTTCACATAATGGAATACTACGCTGCATTGAAAAACAAGGAACTCATTCAATATTATTCAAAATGGGTGAGCCTGGAGGATATTATGCTGAATGAAACATCTCAGTTGCAAAAGGACAAATATTGCATGGTGCCACTGCTGTAAAATGGGACTAATATCAGGGTGGGGGTAAGACTGAGAAAAACTGGATAAATTGTGTATACTGCACTGAACCAGATGAGGGAGTGAATAATTTAAAAGCGATATATGATAGGGTATTATGGTTATCACAAGAGTCCACAATTAAGGTTGCATGGTGGAGTGTACTTGGGGCGGTGGGACGGGTGTGGGGGGATTGTGTACCAGGGAGGGAGTCTTTCTTTTACTTTTGAAAGAGAGGAGTGAACTGGGGGGTTGGGGGGAGAGGGCTGGGCAGGTAGAGAAGTACAGCAATGAATGAATGGAAATAAAAATTCTCTGTAAATGTTCATTAAAATTATTTTAAAAAAAGGTTGCAAATTGAAATACCATTTGACCCAGCAATTCCACTACTGGAAATATACCCCAAAGAGACCATAACTGACATCCAAGCATATATATACACACCCGTGTTTTTCGTGGCTTTGTTCGCAATAGCAAGGAATTGGAAACAATCTAAATGCCCATCAACAAACGAATAGATAGAGAAGCTGTGGTATATTCACACTTTGGAATAACATGCTGCATTGAAAAACAAGGAACTCGTGCAATGTGATTCAAAATGGGTGACCCTGGAGGACATTATGCTGAGTGAAGTATTTCAGTCAAGGACAAATACTGCATGGTGCCACTGTTGAAAAACAGGACTGACCTCGGGGTTGGGGAGAGACTGAGAAAGATGGGTTCAATAAT